>NC_056736.1:731400509-731678009 GCF_019279795.1 Protopterus annectens
TCCTAACTATGGTGTAGGGTTATGGCTGACCTTGGGTGGATAGCCTATCCTGTACCTATGGACCTATGAACCTATGTTCATAGTTTGTCCCATTTACACTTGTCTATCCCCTATCCTCTTTCTCATGTGTATATTTCTGTGGCACGTGATTGTCCTCTGTATTACCTGCAGATATGCTGTCTACAGTGCACATACGTCACGGTTGGTTACAGTGTATCTGTGTCCCTACCACTGTGATACTGAGGACTACCATACATCCTTCACAACATTACATGCATATGTCCATTCTATTATTCTTTGGCCTATGGGGGGTGTTAAGGCAACGGTTACACGCGTCCCTGTTTGTGCACGCTTCATGGTGGTCTTTGACCAGCCTCCGTTGCGGTCGTGGGTTGGACGGTAGTGTTGCTGTGTGTTTGGCATGTGTTTTCATTGCCGGTACATCTGTGGAAGGTGTGGTTGGCACATGTTCCTCTTTGCAGGGAGCCCCATCCTGGGGTTTTGTGTCATGCATCTACACTTGGCACGTGCCATATGTCCTGTGCTATTCCCACAGTCGTGTATGCCTTCATAATTTACTACTGCGTGTTACTGGCTGTTTGTATGTGGTACACATGGCGATTGTGGTGGTTGGCTTGGCCTATTCCCATGCTAGGACATACACATCTGTCAATTAAGTTGTTAAAATCAGACTGTAACACTCATTAGGCTTTTCAAAATGACAGTCAATAACACAGGAAGCTCAGTTTCACTACGTTTTAATAGTGTGCACCAGGAGGCAAATAACTATGCAGTACAAGTATAGAGTTTTGTGTGACTCTATACAGGAAGCAGCTTTATGTATATCGTGTTTACAATCAGCTTTAGCCCACCTTAATGACGTGGTCAGTCACAGGGCATTTACATCACTATAGTCCACAATATTCTATTCATACGACAGTGCTAAGGTAATGCTTATTAAATATTTTCCCATGAGAATAGCACAGCCTTGCAAGGCACCTAGTCAATTAGAATGTCCTTCTGTAAATGTTGCTCTGTCAAGGTTCCAAGCCTGTTCGGATACAATAGTCAGCTCATTTCCTACTAGGTTCCTTTGTCTCTCTGGTGAGCAGCTGTACTCTATCTTCAATAGAGCTCACAAGGCCATCCTCCTCAGTGGAAGGAAGAAAGATATACATGTACATACATTTATTATTCTTTAACCCAGCGGATAATTAATGCTGAATGACATACGCCTGCTGAACTGATTACTGCCAGGGTCAGAGTTCAATCACACTGCAGCTATGCTTCAGGCAATTACATGCATGATAAGTTCTACTGCCATATTGCAAAATAGAATACGATGCATTATACACTATTTGCTTCTAAACTAGCATGTCGTATATGTTTAGATATATATTTTTCTAACATTCTCCCTCCTTTTAATGCTTTTATTCTATCCAGACACATATACAACATTATTTCATTCCCTAGCCTCTTCCTCTCTGGAACTTTTAACTAGGCAAGTCATTTGTTTTACATTTCAGAAAGAATTTCATTTGGTATTAACAAATTCCACTCCAGGTCTTGATACATAGTCTCGGTTACAGATACGTCAACAGAGTCCCTAACTAATCCTTTCATACAAGGTATCCCGCAACAGACACATGCTCCCAATATGAGCAAAACAACACAAATGGCAATCAAGATATTCAGTATGAGTGAACCCCATCCACCAAATGGTTTCTGGAAATAGTTCACAGTGGGTTTGGGCCTGGTTCCGCCATGGCTGATACCTGCTGTATTACCTCTAGGTGGTCGTTGATATCGCGGCTTATTATGTGGTATATACGCACAGCAGTCTTCTTTGATAAGCGCGCACGTACCACCTCTCGCCGCCAGGGTGCAGTCAAGAGCCATTACATTTTGTAACACAACAGTTCTCATTGCATTCAATTCATCAGTCACAAGTTCGAGAGCGGAAAAGTCGCATTGCTCATTACTTCAAGAGGTTTTGACAACTTCCTCAGTTCCCTGATTGATTTCACTGCTCCATAAGCTGGGATTATTCCAGCCCAGGATATAACACTGTCACTCAAGTCCATATGAGTCAATTTTCCTTTATCTCTTACAGAAGAATGATCTTTCCAAACAGCTTCGATTTCACCCACTGGATTAGTAGGTTTCTCGACTGAGTTCCCAGTTCTTCGAGCTATATCTCTTACATTTCGTGATCGCATCTAGAGGCAATTCTGCAGTATGTCATATGGCTGGAACCAGATAACCCAAAACAACTGCCGGACCAATTCTCAGGTAACCATTGATATGCTTTTTCCCCACAAACAAAATAACAATATTCTACTTTACTACTGATGCGGGTTAACTCTGCATGTAACATTTTCCTGTCTATAACAGACAACTGTTTATACAATTCAGGATGTTTCTGCACATCTTTCCACATTGTTCTCATTAAGCTTAAATACGAATCATGAATGGTGCTACCACTAGTACTGTGATCTTTGGCTGTTATATGACATTTGTAAGACACAGTTATGTTACAATTACTCCCACCAACTTGGACTGTATCATGTTTATAAAAACAAACAATTCCTTTTTGTGTAACAGGTAAGTACAGTGACACTTTGTCCTGTGATCTCACAGAACCTGTATCAAAAGGTAGATATTCACAAGTCTCAATTTATCCCCAAGGAGACAGCAGACATCAAAAGTCCTCCATATGCTGTAGGTATGGCAGTACAAATCCAGCAATTTGAAATGTTCATAGTCTCTACATGCACCCGCTTCATGGCTAGGTATGTGTTGAGGTTTGGATGCCAATCTGTGGCCAGTTCATCACGTCTCATTATTTGTATCTGTGTAGTTATATGCAGGAAAGATCCCAGCAAAAGAAAAGTCACCACAAACATGGTTAATAGGTGTATGATCAGTAGGACAGTAAACCAATGTCTTTGGGGTTGCTTTGCATTGTTATACACTCTGCCCCTGGTCATTCTGTCTCTGTGGTATATCGGCTACGACATGTAAATCAGACTGGATATTCTTTACCGGTTTGCAAAGGGTCAGGTGAACCCAGGACAACCTCTCCGCAACCTTTACTGCAGTAGGCGTTGCCAACAGTACCTGGTACGGACCTTCCCACGTTGGACTCGTCCGGTTACTTGTTTGGATAACAGTCAACCACACCCAGGATCCTGGTGTCAGCTCTGCGTCCGGCTTCGTCTGTTCTTTATCTGAAAAAGAGTTTAACTGCAAAACAGTGTTATTGGTTAACAATCCTCTCATGTAACTGGCTAATGAGCCATCGACCTCCAGCTCTGCAGGCATGTGAGCTTTCCACTGTGGCACATAATATGCCATTCCAAATACTACTTCAAAGGGGGTCAAACCCTTTACATTTGGAACTGTTGTCATGCTCAGCAATGCTAGAGGTAGACAGCAAATCCAATTCGTCTGGGTGTCACTCATCAACCTCCTCAACTTATTTCTCCAAATCCCATTGTACCTCTCCACCAGTCATGCTGACTGTGGGTGGTACGTGCAATGATTATTCAAGGAAATCCCAAAGAATCCCCCAGGTTGCTGGTTTGTTGGGTTCAAAAAATGTGTTCTATTGTCACTGTAGCTTCTTTCCGTATGCCAGATCTAGGGATACTTTATTTTACTGGGGCCTTTGCCGCTGTTGCTGCATCCGGATTCCTGGTTGGAAATGCTTCCACCCATTTTGAAAACATATCTATAATCACTAAACAGTATTTCTTCCCTTCACATTTATTCAGCTCTATAAACTCCATACAAATAGTATGGAACGGATATGGTGGTGTAGGGTAACTCCCTCGCTTCGGTTGGAATGCTCCCTGTGCATGATGTTTACTGCAAATATGACACGCTGCTCAAAATGTCTGTATGTGGTTCCTAATTCCGTATGTTAGGAATATTCTGTTAACCAACTGTACCATCCCCCCTGTTGAGACATGGCTCTGCCCATGGCTCAACAAAGCCGCATATCTAAATAAATTAGACGTTAATATTGGCTTTCTCACTTTGGAGATGTACAGTCCGTCTTCAAGGATTGCTCCTCGTCTTATCCACGTCTGCTTTTCTGCTTTCGTAGTTGATGTTTGCATTGTTTCTAACATTTCTAAATCTAGAATCTCTGAGGATTGTCATTCCTCATTCAAAAAGAAAGTTTCTGAGTGTGAGGCTGCTTGTTTTGCATCAGCTCGTGCATTACCTTTCGTAATCTTATCCTGTTGCTTTGTATGAGCTGCACATTTACAATTAGCTACTTTAGTAGGTAACTGAATGGGATCTAATAAATTCAAGATCAATTGCGCATGATTAATCGGTTTACCAGTGGATGTTATCATTCCCCTATTCTTCCACTGCTGCGCATAAACATGCACTGTAGAGACAGCATACTGACTATCGGTATATATGTCCACACATCTGTTTTTCGCTAGAGTGCAAGCACGTGTTGAAGCTATCAATTCCGCTGCTTGAGCAGACAAGTTATGCTGCAGGGGTTGGGCTTCTACAATCTCAATATCAGTAACTACTGCATAACCTACTTGATTCTTTCCTGTAGGACCCTTTCTACATGATCCGTCACATAAACTGTCACCTCTGCATCATCTAAGGGTATATCAGTAATATCCTGTCTGGGTAAAGTTATTTGCTCCATTTCCTGTAGGCAACTGTGTGGTGTGCCATACACAGGTGTCGGACGTGACGTTGATGGGTTTAATGTTGTACAACCCTCAATCACCATATGAGGTTGACTCAGGAGTATGGTCAAACAAGAAAGATGTCTAGCACGGGTCAGGAATGCTATTTTCTCTTGCAGCTAAATTATTGCAACTGCATGAGGCACTCTCACAGTGAGAGGGTGGAATAATACCATTGATGCCGGCCTGTACTGCCATGGCTGCTGCAACAACTGCCTGTACACAGTGTGGCAATGACCGTGCCACTGGGTCCAACTGCGATGAGTAGTAAGCTATGGGGCGTTGCTTACTTCCATGCTGTTGCGTCAAGACTGACGTCATATATCCCTGCTTACAATCTACAGTCTGAAAACATCTGTTATGATAATTCGGGAGACCTAAAACAGATGTTGAAGCTATCAATCGTTTTAGTCTGCAGAAAGCTGTTTCTGCTACTGGAATCCAGTGTAGTATATCTTGTGCTGCCATAGGTGTAATAAAGATTAAAGCAGACAATAGAGCCGATTCAAAAGCATAGTTTGGTAACCAGCTTCGACAAAAGTTAGTCATCCCAGGAAGGACATCATTCCCTTCTTGGTAGTTGGCTTGGGTGCTTGTGAAATTGCTGCCTTCCTATCTTCATCTAATGTTCTACCCTCCTTGGATACCACATATCCCAGGTACTTGACCTGTATTCTCCGAAGTTGCAGTTTATGCTTGTTTACTTTATGTCCCTGTTCTGCTAAATATTTCAGTAATGCTATTGTATCTTCCCTACATTGCTGTTAGGTAGGGGCCGCAAGCAGGATGTCATCCACATAAAGTAGAACTTGACTGCCCCCGGGTGGAGTAAACCCCGGCAGGTTGCTAGCCATCTCCTGTGCGAATATCGTTGGACTTTCACAGTATCCCTGCGGTAGCCGAGTATGGCTGTATCTGTTACCCTGAATGTAAATGCAAACCAATATGGACTATCTGGATGTATAGGTATTGAAAAGGAAGCATAGCTTATATCTACCATGGTAAGATACTTCTGTTGCGGGTTCATATCATTCAATATAGTGTGTGGGTCTGGCACCATCGGTACCCTAGGTATTATTGCATGATTTACAGCTTGTAAATCCTGTACCATCCACCATTCCCCGTTTGCTTTTCTAACAGGAGATAGAGGGGTATTGCATGGTGAATAGTGATTACTTTGTGGATGGGGAAGTCCCTCTGCAACTTTCCGGATATCTTCCGGTGTCCACGGTCTATACACTAGGGGAGTTGGGTCCTGGCCTTCCTGTCCTGCCTGAGGGTTCGGTACTTCAATTAATTGACAGATTTCCTCACTCTGTTCTAGTGACTCTCTTCTTAGTTGAGTGTCCCTAGGTGTTTTACGTGTTTGGGATGTAGTTTCAATAGCTTCTCTTACAAATGGTTATTGTGATACCTCTGTTGCCACAGGATAACGTGGGGGGGACTAGCCTGCCCTCCCGCTTCATATCCTGGATGTGGTATCAGAGGGGGTGGGGCGCCGCTACTACTGTATTATTATCTTCTTTGTCTACGATGATGCTTTCGCATTTTAGTCTTCTGTTCCCTTCGGTTCACTACCGCAATCCACCTATCTGCTTGAGGGGTACCCAAAGGCCGCTATTTTTTAGCCTGAACATCTTAGGGTTGCCACCTTTTCCAAAATTGGGTTGTTGCGATTTTTGGATGGATTTTGAGACAAGGGCAAAACACAAGTACAAGGACAGAAATTTACTTTTTGCCAGAATTTTGCCTTATTCTTGTAGCATTTGGAGTTGCTTATTTGCTTTATTATAATATTTTGGTATTTCAGATACAAAATTACTGTTTTATATAACTATTAAAGAAAATATAGAAAAATATAAGTCCTAAGATATCAGGACATTTGCCATTTGTTCAGTTTTTGCAGGACATTTGTGCCCAAAGAGGTTGTCCCTATGAAATGGGACAGGTGGTAACCTAGAACATCTGCGCTACATTTTAAGTGATTCCAATGTTTCACTAACGTTTTTTTGTCTAATATACCATCAATGTCATATTTATTACCCCATTTTGCAAAATATCTCACATTATCTGCTCTCTGCAATTGCATATACTTCGCATCATCCGTCAAAGGCGGATCTCACGATCTCTTAGTGCACTAATTTCCCATGTCTTCTAAACGACTGTTACGTAACCCTTCTCTCGTACCACGTGGTATCTCCTTCCCTGTATCCACTGTGGTGTCTACAATGACTATTTACTCTACTCTGTGTTCCCCTGATCTATGTCCAAATGTAAAACTACTTGAATTGGTCTTCGACCTGCTATCACAACTGTTAACAAAAACACAATGTAGCCTGGTCCCTGATCTACAACAGAGACAAAAAGGCAAACTCTCCTTACCTGAGCCTCCCGTTTATGACTGCATGTTTTCTTCTTGGGATCCAGTTTTCCACTTTTCAGCCACAGATCAGACAGTGGTCAGCCTCTTTACACACAACAATTCAGTCGGAGGTCTTTTCACTCAAGAAGAACCATTTAGGAAACTTCTCCTGCACATATTTCTTACCACCCATGCACTCTGACCTGTAGCTTACCAAGGGAATTCCGGCTAAGAAGGACCACAATGTCAAATAAGTTGTTAAAACCAGACTGTAGAAATCAGTAGGCTTTTCTAAATGACAGTCAATAACACAGGAAGCTCAGGTTCACAACGTTTTAGTAGTGTACACCGGGAGGCAAAAAACAATACAGTACAAGTATAAGAGTTTTGTCTGACTCTATACAGGAATCAATTTGTTTATATAGTGTTTACAATCAGCTTTTGCCCACCTTACTGACGTGGTCAGTCACAGGGCATTTCCATCACTATGGTCCGCAATATTCTATTCATACGAGGGTGCTGAGGTAATGCTTTTAAAATGTTTTCCCATGAGAATAACACAGCCTTGCAAGGCACCTGGTCAATTACAGTGTCCTTCTGTAATTGTTGCTCTTTCAAGGACCCTGGACTGTTCAGATACAATAGTCAGTTCATTTCTTAATACGTTCCTTTGTCTCTCTGGTAAGGAGTTGTACTCTATCTTCGATAAAGCTCACAAGGCCATCCTCCTTAGTGGAAGGGAGGAAGATATACATGTACATACATTTATTTTCCTGTAACCCAGCAGATAATTAATGCTGAAAGACATAAGCCTGCTGAAATGGTTACTGCCAGGGTCAGAGTTCAATCACACTGCAAATAAGCTTCATACAATTACATGCAAGATCATTTCTACTGCCATATTGTACAGTTGAATACAATGCATTATATACTATTTTGCTTCTAAACTGGCACTTCATATGTGTTTCTATATATATTTGTCTAACAACATCCACCCGGCCATATGCATGTTATTCCGTCCTTTGCCTTGGCCGTGGGTGTTTGGCCGTCCGGCAACGCTACTCTCCACATGTGATGTCCCACCTTCCCCTTCTGTGCCTGTGGCACCCTGTTAGGACGTCCTGTTTGGTAGGCACATGTTCCGCTATATGTGTTTGACATGTCTGCATAGCTAATCATCGGTACGGTGGTTGAACATCCCGACTTGTCCACATGTGTACAGTTATGTGCACCGTGGAGTGCAAGCCTATGGGTTTGGACGGGTCCATACCACATGCGGGATGTACACATTCTGCCGACACATTCACATGCAGCCATTTGCATATCTGTACCTGAGGTGGGTTGTTAACATGTGGGGTACATATTTGCCCGCGTGGCACTGCCTAAGACAATACTTTTTACCACATTTCAGGTATGCCCATTGTGTGTAGGTGTGTAGCTGCGCAAGGCTGCTAGCTGGGTTGGGTGCACGGTCTTACATGGGTGGGGGTTACATGCTATAATGGGGCTATTGTGTATTACATTTGCATGCATGGGTTCTGCTTTTGGATATTACGCTTAGACATACGCCGTCCTGTGTATGCGATGAGCACGTTGCTGGGTGTGGTACATGTTGCTATGCACATGTTTGCCTGCGTTTAGGGTATCTTGGTTCCTTCTTGTTGTTATGTCGACACGGCTACCCGGCTGTGTACTCTCACTACTGCTGGTGACCATTACGGTTGCCACCTTTTCCAATGCCCACAGTGGGACATCTTTTGTGGGAACATCGGATTTTGCAGGACAACACATACCCACAGCAAGGAGAGATGACAGAACTTCACTTTTTTGCCAAACTATACGCTTATTCTCATAGCATTTGGGTTGCTTATTCTGTTTCTCATGCCATGTATGTGTTTCAAATACAAAATATATGTTTTATGCTACTATTAAAGGTATATTGAGGGAATATTTTTGTCCAGAAATCTCTGGTCATTTGCCATTTTTTTGATTTTTGGCGGGACACAACTGTCAAATGGGGACTGTCCATAGCAAAGTGGGACAGTTGGTAACCATGGTGACCATGCCCATGTCGCTACTCCTATGTCGGTGCGGCGCGCTGACATGCTGCGGTACACCTTCTCTGGGTATGCCCACTGACAGTGCATTGCGGGACGAACACGGTATTACGCGTATCCTTTGTTCCTTGGACGGGTACATTTAGGGCTTCGTGGGTTGTGTTTGCTTCTCCGTTTTGTTGGGACGGGTACTATGTTGCATCCTCTGTGTGCGTTTCATTCTGCATGGGCCCTGGCTGGTGCCATTTCTATTATGGGCGGCCTGTGGAAATCAGCACTTTAGGTTGCTCATCGCCTGCCGGCTTAGCCACGCCTCCGGACGCATCCTACTTGGGCTCGCTCACGTAACCTACGCACGTGTCTGTGGTTGCGGCGCGCACTCATTACTATGCATATGGCGCTACTACGCCGACTATTCACTGCACCGCCGGCGCAGGCCTTACACTGGCCTTGCGCCGAGCTTCATGAATCCCGGGGACTATGTTTATTTTTAACTATATATATTCCCTAGAGTTTAGATTAATATATAAATAATAAACCTTGTAATAAAAATGTATATAACATCTCCCAGCTTCTCAGAGTTTATGTATGCATTGGCATTTAAACCCACAGATACTACACTACCTTCCCAACATTTACCTATCCTGAACAAATGTATATCATGTACATATTTAATAATTACATTGTGAATTCTTGTACTGATCTGAGGGTGTAACACAGTTTATGCTCAGTGTTGACCAGTACTATATGATTAGAAGTGAAATGGAAACTGTTATATGAATATGTTATTTTCTATGACTTAAATAAAGTGCAATTAGAAGAGAGAAGAAGGCTTTGAATATATTATGCATTGTTATTACTTTGAGTTTAGAGATACTTATGTATAATATGCTATCTATACAGGAAATTATATGTCTATATAAAAAAAAAAAAAAAAAAAAAACTTTTTTTTCTTTTCTTTGCTTCCCCCCTCCCCTACCCTCCACTTTTCTTTACTTTACATTTTCCAATGTATCCCTTCATTTTATCTTACATAGAATAATAAATATTTATAACTGTATATATTATAGCTGTGTGAAATTAAAGTGTAATATACGGCTAAGTAGTATCCTAAACTATGAAGCAGATACTGAGGTAATGCATTTTATATGGTATGCTGACTTATATAAAATGAATACTTAAAGTGTTAATTATAAATATATTGATGGTAGATTAAGTATGTTATATTACATCAAATTAAGTTATGAATGAAACATTATATATATGCAACATATGAAAAGCAGTGTAGATCTTACCTTGTATTTATAACATATCAAAACAGACTTGTTAATAAAAGCATAGTCCACAATAATAGTTTGTTTTATAAATAGTCTGTATTTCTCATTTATTTTTTTAGTCTCTTTTGTTTTTCAGTCGATTTCCGTGTAGTTTTAGGAGCCATTCTTTTAAGAGAGGGGTTAGCCCACTCCATCTCTTCTATTTTTCCAGTAATTTGTGGTTTTTAACATATGTCACAGCAGAATCAAGATCCTCAAACAATGAAGGTCCATCAGGAAGAAAAATCTTCAGCCTTGCTGGAAACAAGAGGTGAGTCTTAATCTGTACCTTTTTCAGTTCTTTAATTAGAGGTAAAAAAAAAACTTTCTTTTGGTAATTACCATTGTTGAATAGTTATTATCGAAGCGAATGATAGAGTCATTGTATTTTAAAGGTGATTTTGACCAGGCTGTTTTTAGAATTAAGTCTTTATCTGAAGATGATAGGAATTTTACTATGACAGATCTAGGTTGTTTCCTGTTGGTACTGTTTCCTGATGTGAGAGACCGATGTGCTCTCTCTATACCAAAAGATAAAGCCTCTGGTAAATCTAGAAATTTTGGCAGCCATGAGTAAAACTTGACATATTGTTTCCTTCTATATTTTCCTGAAGACCAAAAATCCTTATATTATTCCGGCGTGATCTATTCTCTAGATCATCCAGTTTATGTCGTAATGAAGTATTTTGTTTAATTAAAAATTCGACGTTGTTTTCATTTTCTAACAATCTTCCATCAAAGTCTGTTAATGATTCCTCAATACTAGTCATTTGAAATTTTTGCTGTTTTAAATCCTCATGAAGCATATCCATCTGCTTGGTAACTTTTTCTTTAAAAACTGTCTATTTTACAGTCAGTTATATCAATCTTAGTTGTGAGGTCTTGAACAGTTGTTATCAAAGTCTGTAGTTCCTTTTTTATACTGGAGTCCTGGTTGTTTGCCTTAGTATAACTCATGTTGAAAATCTCCCAGAAGTGAAGCATTTGTTCAGATGAAGGTTTTGACCGGAAATTATAACCAATTTTGATTTATAAGTAGATATTCCTGAAGAGAATGTTGAATACTATCAAATTCTGCAAAAATAAATTCACTTTTTCTTGATATGAAACAGATTTCCAGTGAAGATATATTTTCCTTAGTGGAGCTTGTGAAATCTGCTGCTACATCATGACTATGCTAGCCACGCCCCCCCCGAATGTTTGACTATTTGAAAGTTCGACAAAATGAACAAAGTGAACAGTAAGTATCTATCTATATATCTATACACACACACACACACACACACACACATATATATATATATATATATATATATATATATATATACATATACACAAACACACACACACGCGTGCGCGCATGCGTGTGTGTGTGTGTGTGTGTGTGTGTGTGTGTGTGTGTGTGTGTGTGTGTGTGTGTGTGTGTATATATATATATATATAGAGAGAGAGAGAAAGAGACGTTCTCCCTTTTCTCCCTATGATTCTGCCAGAGAACATACTTAACAGACTTCTCATTTGGGCTATCTACATTCCAAACATGTTGATTTTAATAACAATATAATATAAGACTGAGTGCAGTTGCATGCGTACATGACTGAACTGTTGACTCCAGTTTGCATATTGCATCACCTTGTCCATAGGGTCTGGGCTCATAAATGAAAGGGAATATGCAGTGATCATGAGTTCTGTTCTTGGCATCATTTATGCAGCCTTTATTACAGTCATTTGCATCCTGTGTGATTTGAACTTTGAAACCTCAAGCACAGATTTATAAATAATTGTGGTGGTCAATTTTGTTTTGCTGCTTTTAGCCAGGTACTATAACATGCCATGCCTACTAAGTAATTTAAAACCATGTAATTATCATTTCTCAGTTACTATATTGTTGTGACCTTTAAATCTTTGTTTTATTGATTATTATAATTAGAGTACTCAACTGAAGGCATAATTATATGGTTTTAAATTAGCAGCAATCATTATCTGTTATATCAACACTATTTATTGACTAGATAAAGCTTTGTTTTGCAGTCTTTTTAGGTTTATAAAAAAGTGCATTTAAGCTATACCAGTGAACAGTAGCAAACTCCTATTATTAACATGTGTATCCAGTTCTGTGCCATTATCTGCATGCACACATTTATAGGTTCATAGGTTCATAGGTTCATACTAGGCTATCTGCCCTAGGGCATTTATAAGCCTAGCCAGAGTGTGTTTGGCTTTCACCACCCATTTTAAATTAATTTTGCTATCCCCTTTTTCGAGGTTAGTATACTGTGCCTCTGTCTAACAGTGACACAGAAGTGATACCTGGGGTAAACCTACGATCTCCCATCCACTCATCAAGATTCCTCTTGAAGAGTGTCAATGAGGTACTCTGCCTAACCTGGACTGGGATTTTATTCCAGAGTGAATGGAGCCTCTGGGTTATGAATCTGTCCCTCCAGCATGTCCTATTTATTTCAGTGCTGAGGTTCAAGTCTCTCGAGCATGTAGCTTGATGGGATTTGGATTTTTTGAGGTGCAGCATGTCCCTTAATTCCGGGTTGGACATGGCTTTATACATCAGGCACAGGTCGCCTCTGAGCAGGCGGTATGCCACTGAGTAGAGCTGGCGTTTCTTTAACCGGGCAGCATATGGCATCTGTTTGAGCCTTTTGATCCTCTTGGTGAGGCACTTTTGGGGTCTTTCCAGTTGCTGCAGGTGTTTGGTAAGGTACATCCCAAAAGGGGCATTGTACTCGATTATGGGCCTGATGAGGGATGAGTAAAGAGGCACAATGACCTCCCCTAATCTAGATGTGAATCCCTTCATGATTAGGTGGGCTATATAAAATGTTTTTCTAACCATGTTGGCCACATGGTTGTCAAATGAGAGATTGCTATCAACTTGGGTCCCCAGGTCCCTAATTACTTCTTCTGTACTTAATGGGTTACCACCTATGTGGCAATTTGTGGGCACTTTGTTTTTGCCAAAGGGGATGACTATACACTTTTTGGCGTTTAGCTTGAGGCCATGGCTCTGGCACCAGTTGTCTGTCTCTATGAGGCCCTTTTGTAGGATGCTTGTGTCGGCTGGAGAGTCGATTATGGTGCCCAGTTTGCAGTCATCTGTGAACTTGGTCAGTCACAGTCCTTCTGTGTTGGCCTGTACCTCCGAGAAATATATACCGAACAAGAGAGGTCCCAGGACTGAGCCTTGTGGGACGCCACTTGTAACTGGTTTGGAGTCTGACATGGCTCCAGCAATTCTAACCATGTGGGTTCTGTCCTTGAGCCAGTTTGCAACACATCTAGTGACATAGGGGTTTATATTTAAGCTGGTGAGCTTATCTATAATGCCCAGTGGGGTATTGTATCAAAGGCTTTTGTGAGGTCCAGGTAGGCTGTGTGGACCACCTTCCCTTCGTCAATGGCCTTGGTGACTGTTTCAAAGAAGTTGACCAGGTTTAAGAGGCAGGATCTGCCCTTAACAAAGCTGAACTGGGTAGGATCCAGTGTCTGTAGGTCCCCAATATCTTTATTTATGAGGTCCATGATGATCCTTTCCATAGCTTTGCAGACCAAGCTAGTCAGGCTTATGGGGCGATAGTTTCCAGGGTCCGTTGAGGCACCACCTTTGTGGAGAGGGACCACTGTTGCTGTACACCACTCTTTGGGTACATATCCTATAGTAAGGCTGAGATTGAACAGTAGTTTTATGTTTGGGTTTAGCTCTTCTTGGAGTTCATGTAGGACGCAGCCTGGGACACCGTCTGGTCCCATTGATGCTGTGTTTTTTGCTTTGGAGAGGGCAGCTCTTACCTGAGCATCTGAGATGTCAGGGGGACAGCACTCTACTTGGATAGATATTTGCCCTTTTGGTGGGGAGGGGGGGGAGAAGTTTGCGCTGAACCTGTCAGCTAGGATGTTGGCAATGTCTGTGGGTTTGGTGTATTTTTTGTCATTTTGGACTAATTCTGAGCATATCTGGGAATTCCCACCCAGGTTCCTAACATAACTAAAGAAAGCCTTGTGATTATCCTTAGTGTCCTGTGCAATTTTTCTCTCGAAGCTGTCCTTAGACGATTTTATGAGTGCCCATAGTTTTTTGCTAATACTGATCAGAGATGTCTTCCCTTTTTGGGATTTTGCTCTATCATGTAGTAGCTTCCTCCTTCTATTGTATAGTTTGTTTATGGCTGGGGTCCACCAGACAGGACGTCTGCCTTTGGAGGATTGGGTCTTGGTTTTATTTGGGATTGCATGATCCATGTATTCCTGAAGGTGTTCATAGAATGCATTTATAAAGGATTCTGCGGTCTGGGCCGTATTTTCTACAGGCCCGGGGGCTTTGAAGGATTCCACCTCGATTTTGAGGAGTGCAAAATTTGCTTTAGAGAAATTTTTCACTGTGGTTTTCTGGGCAGGGGGTGGGGTCGGGATGTGAATATCCAGTGAGATCAGTTTATGGTCTGATCTTACCAGTGAGGGATACACTTCTGGTCTGGAGCATAGAGTCCCCATGTTGGTGATGATCAGGTCCAGTATGTTTTCCCCTCTTGTGGGAGTGGTAGCAAGTTGTTCCATAGCATTTGAGTTTATGAATTCTAGGAACCTTTGGGCTAGGGTGTTGGAGCTAGAGTAATGCTTCTAGTCTATGTTTGGGTAGTTGAAGTCGCCCAATATAATGGTGTTTGGAGAGACCTTCATATTTTCCAGTGCTCTTAGGAAGGCCGAGTGGGGTTCCTGGGTTTGGGAGGGTGGTCTGTAGTAGGCTATAAACTGGAAGGCAGTTTTACCCACTGTTAGTTGCACATGGGTAGTCTCTGATGCTTCGTGCTTTGCCACCAACCTGGAGGTGTGGGAATCTTTGATGAATATTGATACTCCCCCTCCTTTTGTGGTCGGTCCAAGTTTTGGGGCCGAAAAGCATGGTATGAGGTATAACCTGGTAGTGCTGGGGTGCTGTCGGGAGCCCTGAACCAGGTTTCTGTTACTGCACAGATATCGATGTTCTCCATGCTAAGGAGAGTTTTGAGTGCGTGCATCTTGAGATTTAGACTTCTGGCGTTGAGTAGCATTACTCTTAGTTTCTTATCCCTTGTGATACCTATGGAGGTGGGTTTGTCTTTTGAGCCTTGCCTAAAAGAGGCACTATGGAGGTAGCAAGAGCCTTTGCCAATATCTGAAAGCCCAGGGGTGACAGGTGCAAGCCATCCCTAGCGAAGCATCGTGGCTTGTCGAGCATATCATCCCAGGCTGACAGGCATTGGATCCCCTTTGAATGGCACCAGTACTTAAGCCAATTGTTGAAATTGATCATCTTGTCTTCATATTGTGGCATCATTCTTGGTGAGGGTAAGATGCTACTCAAGGTCAGGGTCATACCGGCCTGGGCTAAATGCTCAGAGAGCTCCTCTATGTCTCTTTTCATGTAGTCCAGGGAGGTATGTCTCAGGTCATTCACACCAGCATGGACAATGACCAAGTCATATTTGTATTTGCCTTGGAGTGACCTGAATGCTTGTGTTATATGGCGGATCCTAGCACCCGACAGGCTGCTCACCGTGACCTTCTCCTTGTTCAGCCTGGTGAGCGGGACGTCAGTGTGCCTGATGATAGAGTCACCTTTTACAAGTGTATCAGGTGTGATGTTTAGCCTTAAGGGCTGTTACTGTTCGGCACACTGGCTTTGTGAGATATGTGTTGCACGTGTTTTGTTTTGGGGTAGCGGTTGCTTGGGTGTCTGCTTTGGAGGTCTCTGCTGCTTAGGCAGATCTTTATTTAGAGCCTCCGAGTATGGTTTTGTGTGATTATGTGTTTGGTTTGCTGTCGTGGTAGGTCTATGTGAGACTGGAATTGTAGTGAGTGTGGTTTCCTTCTCTTCCTGACTGGTTATGCCAGTACTGAGTTGAGAGAGCTTAGCCTCCAGTTTGGCTATATGGTTGCATCTCTCACATGTGTTAGAATTTGTTGGGAGGAGGGATTTGTGTATCCAGTTCTGTAACATTATCTGCATGCACACATTTATGACACTGATACTGTGTATCCCGTTCTGTAACATTATCTGCATGCACACATTTATAACACTGATACTGTGTATCCAGTTCTGTAACATTATCTGCATGCACACATTTATGACAGTGATACTGTGTATCCAGTTCTGTGCCATTATCTGCATGCACACATTTATGACACTGATACTGTGTATCCAGTTCTGTAACATTATCTGCATGCACACATTTATGACACTGATATGTTTGGGTATTACTCTGCACCATGCTGGCAAATGATAAATATATTGCTATATCAGCCAGCCATTAAGTGGAATGGCAGGGGGTTTCCAAAATTTAAAATTAACTTGATATGAGATCTTCTTTATACAGTTAGTGGAAAGAATACTTCTGTCCTCAAACAAAATTCCAGTTACACAGGTTTATTCAATGGTAAAACATTTTGTCATGCAGAACTTATTGAGATCATTAAAAACAATATAAAATGAAATAATGTTGTACTACAAATAAAATATACCTGCCAAAAATAATTACTCATTACAGCTAACCAATCTAGCTGTCCATTTAATGTAGCTCACTTGAGTCTTCCAGTTTAGGTCTATAAGAAAAACACACATTTTATCCTATCAGGAACATAAAGCATCAGAAATATCTACCACTTAAACCACAAAGTAACAGGTTATTATTCTAATCATTACGTCATTCATTTTTAACAGCAACAAAGCAAACAAAAAAAAACAAATTCAGGACACACAAATTACTTTAGAAAGTATATTCTGAAACATTTGGTACATAATATTAAGTGAAGCAGAGCAAAACCAGTGACATTCAGGCAGTGCTGGGTTAAGTTGGGGGAAAGAGCATTTGCCCTGGCCCCCCTCTCATAGGGAAGTCCTCATGTTAAGCAAATGATGCGAGGAAAGAAATCAGTAACAATTTCAGCCAACAGCAGTGATAAGCTGAAGCTGCACAACACTGAAACGTTAAAGCATTGAGATTCATTTTACTGAATAATACTATAACTAACAAGCAGAAACCATTTACATAACCTTCTATCTCTTTAAATATTCTCAAAACTAATGTAACCATCATGACACACATTACATAAAACATTCTAGGGGGTTGGGAGGATGGCCTAATGGTTAAGGTGTTTGCCTTACAAGCACAAAGTGCAGGGTTTGAGCTTCACAAGGGATAATTGGCTAGACTTAAAATGGCTCACAAGGGCAGTTAGCTTAGTACTAATCTATGAACCAATAAACCTAGGAGCTGCAGTAAATGTCTATGGGACTGAATTACCTAAAAACATGAGTAAGTGCTTTTTATTAAAACTCTAAGACAAAACATAGAAAAAAATGTAAAACTAAGCAAATACTGATGCTGTAGCTATATATCTAACATCCGCATAAATAGCCTTAGCGATTCAAAAACTTATTTCAAACATGTTGTTTTGTTTTATGTTTTGGCAGGGGCTGCACCCCCCTTCACCCCACATGTAGGGGGCTGTGGCCCCCACACCCCCTCAAATTAAATAAATGAACTCCAAGATCGCACTACATTAAGTAAATGGGCAAATGTACCATTCTGCACAGTTTCAAATTCGATATTATGAACTTCAGTAAGGTAAACCTTGATGTTTTCAAGTTTTAGTGTTGTGAACTTTCTAGTCTCGAGATTTTGCAATTAGACATTTTGGTACTTTGAAATTTGAAAGTAGCTCCATATATATATATTTATATATGGGTCTACCTGATAACACTAACATGCTAAAACACTGACAACAAAATAACTGACATGAAAAAAATGAAAAAAAAAAAAGTTCAAAAACACGAAACTTCACATGACCGACAAACCAAAATCCCAACAATCAACAAAACAAATATCTTTCCCGAAAAACACACACACAGCACAAGCACACCAAAAACCATACAAACCTACACTAAACCTTACATACACAACTATCTATGCACCAATCTTAACCCAAACCCTAATCCTAAGGTCCGTCACTATTGCACACTTACCTTACCCACACCCTAACCCTAACTCACTTAATCCACCCCTGACCCTCAAGTCCGTCACTATTGCACACTTACCTTACCTGCACCCTAACCCTAACTCACTTAACCAGCCCCTAAACCTAAACTCCGTCACTATCGCACACTTACCTGACCTGCACCCTACCCTAATGTCCGTCACTATCACACACTTACCTTACCCACACCCTGACCCTAACGTCTGTCCCTATCGCACACTTAACATGTCGGTGTTCTCAGCATCAGGATTCTCAACTGTCAGTCTTCTCCATTGTCGATCTTCCGGTGTCGATGTTCTCGTCGTCGCTGTTTTGCGATTTTGGCATTTTCAGGTAGACCCGTATATATACATATGTATCTTTCACTACACACATTTGCTATAACTGTACTAACCAAGTAATTACTACATAATTTCCTATTAAAATCACTGGGAATTTCAGCTTGGACTTGAGAGGTTTTCCTTATCAGATTTTCTCTTTCACCACCACCGTGGTCATTAGTCATTGTAATGCAATTCCTTCTTCCTTGTAGCCTGTTGCCTGCCTTTAATTCCAGGTGCTATTTATTAGCATGACTTTTAAGCATTACCCAACAGGCAAAGTACAGGACATGGGGCTCCACCAATATTTTTTTACTATTTGCTCTAAGGACCTGACATCAGTTGCTAACAGATCACAGTGCTTTCCTGATAATCTGTAGTAGCAGGACTATAGACTACAGGGAACTACAAAAGTCTGCAAATTTCTGACAGGACGCCAGCTAGATCTATGGGCAGTGGCAACAGCAGATAATGCCCTCAGTAGAATACAGTTTTTTAATTATTACATTTTTCCATAATCGACACAGAGTTGAGGTGTCTTATATTAGCAGTTTCTAATAAATTACTGTGGCTGTCATGAGGGAGAGGGTAGTCTATAGAGACAAACAAAGCACAGGTGGATGACATTGAAAGCTGTGGTTTGGTGGGGAGATGGGGACAGATCATACGGGCTGAAAGCTACAAGATGAAATTCATTATCTTCTGTGATCATTCGAGCTTTCACTTTTTCTGGCGAGAAAGCAAATAAATCTGTGGGCTATAGTAGCAGTACACACTGCAGATAACACTTTTGTTTTCATTTTAAGGCTGTGCTGAACAGATTACTAATACTTCATTGGTGGGCGATTCTTTACAGCATGGTTGTGTGTGAATTTTATCACAATGCGCTGAATGCCGTGAGTCAGGGATGGTTTTTTGAAAGGGTTTTTTGCTCTTTTCTTCAATGGGGTGTGAGTGTGGAGTTGATATATATAATTTGGGGGAGGGACAGAGCAGGTAGCATCACAGAGGAATTATATCCCCACTTACATAAATAATATATAACTGGAGGTTTCAACCACATTTCAATATAAAGGGAAATTTAAAAACAACTCTAGCGGTTCATCAACATAAATAAAATCAAAAATAAAATAAAAAAAAACCCCTCCATAAATATACAGCAAATCAAAAGACCCTCATAGAAAAGGATAACATCAGAAAATTGACTAAAACTTGAAAAATACTATTATGTTTATTAAAACACTGCATGGACTTAGGTTAAGATAAAGACGGTTATAAATCCTTCTTTAGATTCATCTCATTAGGAAACTAAGAAATTGTAGCCACCATTGCCCTGAACTTATGAATAATTGCACCACCCACTCTGATCCAGCAGTCCTTGCCAATGAACTAACAATAAATTCCAGTGTGAATTTTTCCCCAGAGATAACTGTCTAAAGCCCACTTATCCTTGTACCTCTCATACCCCCATCGTTACCAAAGAACATTCACTGAAAGTGTTCTCCAAGACTAAAAATACTTCTTCCATGGGACCTGGTAAAACATTTGCCTGTTTAGTAAATAATACTAAAAAAGCCATTGCAGAGAACCTCCTTAACTACTTAACCTGAGCTTGCTCACTGGATTTATCTCTGTGGTTTGGAGTGCAGAATTCATGATGCTACTCCATGAAGGTAGCCTTACCACTGACCTTGCGAATTATAAGCCCATCAGCCTGATTAATCTTCCTTGCAAAGCCATAGAAAATATTATAACTGACCTGATAAACTATGTTATTAAAAATCTCACCAGGCTATAAACACAGCAGTTTGGCTTCGGCAAGGGTAAAGCCTGTCTAATGACTCTCGTTAATGTTTTTGAAAGGGTAACACGGTCTAAGGCATTTGACAGCATCCCTTTACTAGCATAGCTAATATGTTTAATGCATTGCAAACAGATCCTTATGTGGTAAGATGGATAGCCAATTCATGGGATCATAGGATCATAGGAAGTTATTAGGCTATTGGCCCTGAGGCCCTTATAAGCCTAGCCAAAAGTTTAGCCCATGCATAGACAAATCAGCACCCGATGCCCCTGTCCAGCAGAGACACGGGTGGAATCCCAGGGGTGTATTTTCTATTTCCCATCCAGTTATCCAGATTGTGCTTAAAAAGGAGTAAAGAGGTACTCTGCTTGATGTGGAGAGGGAGTTTATTCCATAGATGGGGGAGTCTCTGGGGCACAAATCTGTCCCACCAGCAAGTCCTATTGATTTTTGTTGATCGGGAACAAGTATTTTATGAAGTATTTTATGTGCAATTTAATGGTAATACATTATAACTGTTATGGATTAATTCTTAATATTTTTAAAAACATTTTTTTCATAACAACTACCATAATAATGTTTAAAAGTTGTTTGGTTTATCTACATAGCTTCATGAGTTTTTTCTAAAGTTCTTTTAAAATGCTTTCTATATGTTATTTAAACTTTTTTTAAACATTCTTCAAATATATTTTTATATATATGAATTTATGTGCACGTTTTCAATGTATTGTATGTTACAATGAGGGTTAATATTTACTAATGGATTCATAAATGACAGAGATCATGGACTTTTAGAATTCAAACAGTAATATTTCTTTAAAGTGTTCTCATATTTTCATTGGTCCACTAACTACTGGCACCAAAGTAAAATGTTATATAAACTTTCAGAAGTTTATTATATGTAATGTGGATGAAAGCGCTAAATACATGTAATTGTTTATTAAAGGAGTGTGTTTTTAGTACCTGAACGCCTTGGGGACTTTTGGTTCATTTGTGCTTGAAGCAGCATATTTGGTGCTTTAATTCTACTTGTGTTCAAGTCCTATTGATGTCACAGACCAGGTTGAGGCTGCATGTGTGGGTTACTTGAGTGGAGCTTGACTTGCGGATATGCAGCAGTCCCATCAAGGTGGAGTCCAAGATTGCCTTGTATGCCAGACAGAGGTCACCTTTGAGGAGTCTGTATGAAACATAGTAGAGGTATAGGGCTTTTAGCCTATCTGTGTATGGTAGATTTTTGAGGCCCTGGATTCTCCTGGTGAGGAACCTCTGTGGTCTCTCCAGCTGCTGCATGTGCTTTGCGAGGTACATGCCGAATGGGGCATTGTACTCAATAATGGGCCTTATAAGGGAAGAATACAGGGATGTTATGACCTCTTTGTCCCTGGATAAAATACCCTTACTTATGAGGTGGGCCATGTAGAAAGCTTTCCGTACAATGGAAGCAACATGGTGGTCAAAAGTCAGGCTGCTATCAAACTGGGTGCCCAAATCCCTCACAATTGACTGCATGCTTAGAATGTTGTTATTAATGTGATAATTTTGTGGGTACATCTCTCTCCCCAAAGGAGATGATGATGCATTTTTTTGTATTCAACTTGAGGCCATATTTCTGGCACCAGTCATTTGTTTGAGTGAGACCCTCTTGGAGGATGTCCACATCACTAGGGGAATTGATGACAGCTCCCACCTTGCAGTCATCTGAAAACTTGGTCAGCCATAGCCCACTGGTTTTGGCCTATACCTCAGAAAAGTATATCCCAAATAACAGAGGCCCCAAGACCAAACCCTGGGGTATGCCACTCAATACAGGTCTACTGCTTGAGGTGGCTTCCCCTATTTTGACTAGGTGGATTCTATCAGTGAGCCAGTTGGCTACCCATCTGATAACATATGGATTGATGCCTAGTTGAGATAGTTTATCTATTATGCCCAAGTGGGGAATAGTGTTGAAGGCTTTGGCCAGGTCAAGGTAGGCAGTGTGCAGTCTTTCTCTCATCCATGGCTTTGGTGACTGTCTCAAAAAAGTCATCCAAATTTAACAGACATGACCTCCCCTTGACAAAGCCAAACTGTGTGGGATCGAGTATTTGGAGGTTGACAATGTCCTTGTTTATGAAGTCCATGATAATCTGTTCCATGGCCTTGCAGATCAGGCTAGTTAGGCTTATGGGTCTATAATTTCCCAGATCAGTGGATGCTCCACCTTTGTATAAAGGGATGACAGTGGCTGTCCTCCACTCAGCTGGGACAAAACCGGTACTCAGGCTTTGGTTGAATAGGGTGCCTAATAGTGCTGCAAGTTCCTGCCTGAGTTCATGTAGGATGCAGCCTGGGATGTTTTCAGGTCCTATGGAGACTGTATTTTTTGCCTTTGAGAGAGCAGTGATGACCTGATCCCTAGATATAAGGGGAAGGGGGCAGGTACTGGGAATGTCCTGATTTACTGATGGGGGGACAGAGGGGTGAAATTTTCACTGAATCTGTCAGCCAGCAAGTTTGCTATATCTACGGCATTTGTATATGTGGTGTCCTTGACCATCAGTTCTGAATAGATCTGGGTGCTACCTTTGAGATTATGGACATATGTGAAGAAGGCCTTATAATTATCTTTAGTAGATGTAGCCAATTTGGACTCTACGTTTGCTTTGGAGTATTTCACTAGTGCTCTTATTTGCTTGTTTAGGCTAAGGAGAGATTGCTTCCAATTGGGCATCTGCTCCTTCTTGGTCCTGGTCAGCAATTTTTTCTTCTGTTATAGAGTTTATTTATTACAGATGTCCACCAGACAGGTTTACTCTTCCTTGAGGAGGATGATTTAGTTCTGTCAGGTATTCCTGATTCCAGGCATCTATATAATTGCGCGTATAGTAATTTGGTATAGTTTTGGATACTAGTTCCAGTTCCTCAAGAGGAGTAGGGGGCTGTGAAGCTGTTTATACCATCCCTCATGAGGCTGTAATCAGCTTTGGAGAAGTTTTTTTGATTGACCCTAGCTAGAGGGGGGGGTCGTGGGAGATGATGACTTCAAACTTAACTGCTTTATGGTCAGATCTTACAGGGGAGGATGATACTGCAGGGATGCTGCAGCGGATACTCATACTGGTTAATACCAATTCCAAGATATTATCACCTTTTGTGGGGGTATTGACTAGCTGTTCCAAAACATTTGGATTTACAAAATTGAGGAATCTCTGGGTATTTGTGTTCTGGCAAGAGTAGTTCTTCCAGTCTATGTCTGGGTAATTAAAGTCACCCAGGATCAGGGCAAAGGGTTGAATCTTGGTAGATTCAAAGAGGTCTAGATAGGCAGTTTGGGCATCTTGAGTCAGATTTGGGGGCCGGTAACTAGTTATTATTTGTATAGGGGTCTTATCAATAGTTAACTGCACCTGGAGTGTCTCCTGTGCGTCATACTGTTTTACCAGCCTGGAGGTGTGTATGTCTTTAATATATATTGAAACTCCACCTCCTTTGGCTTTACTACCCACAGTTTGGGGTCTGAATGTATGATAGGATGAGTAACCAGGTAAGGCTGGGGTGCTCTCCGCAGCTTTGAACCAGGTTTCTGTGACCATACAGATGTCAGCATTTTCCAGGATTAGGAATGCTTGCAATGAGTGCAGTTTCATGTTTAGACTCCTAGCATTTAGCAGCATGACCTTTGTGTTTTGTTGAAATTTTTATGTTGGTAGTTTTAACGTCATCACCTTTCCTAAAAAAGGCACTATAAGGGAGGCAAGAGCCTTTGCCAGAATCCTGAAGCCCAGGTGAGTCAGATGCAGGGCATCTCTGACAAAGCATCATGGTCTGTCGATCATATCTTCCCAGCCTGTCAGGTACTGGATCCCCCTGGAATGACACCAGAAACTAAGCCAATTGTTAAAGTCAATCATTTTCTGTTTGTATTCAGGCATCATTCTGGGTGACGGTAGAATGCTGCTTAAGGCTAGGGACATACCAGCCTGGGACACATATTCAGCAAATTCAATCATGTTTTGCTTCATGTAGTCCAGGGAGGTACATCTCAAGTCATTCACACCAACATGGACAATGACAGTCATAATACCTGTTGTTGAGAGACTTGAGTGTGTGTGTGATATGGCGGATTCTGGCGCCTGACAGACAACTAACCGTGACTTTCTCCTTATCCAGCCTGGTGAGAGGCACATATGTGTGTTTCACAATGGAGTCATCTATGACTAATATGTTGGGTTTATAGTTAAGCCTTAGTGTTTGTGAGACAGAGGTGTGTAAACTAGGAGTGGTATGTGGTGTAGATGGCTGTGGAGATCACATGTGTATTTGCCTCAGAGGTTTTTGCCTCGGAGGTCACCTTTGTTTGGGTATGTTTATCTTGAGGACCTCCACATATGTGGGTGTGTGTTGTGTAGGTGTGGGTGGTGTTTGAGGTGTAGTGATTGTGTTGATAGCCTTCTCAGTGCCAGATATGCTGGCTTGTAAGAGAGGGAGCTTGGACTCTAGGTTCATAATGTAATTGCATCTCTCGCAAACTGTGTTCCTAGGTGGTAGTAGTAGGTGGTTATCTGTGTACATAAGGCAGTTGCTACACTATCACAGGATGCCCATAACAACCAGATTGGCAGGAGAAACTATAGAAAATTGTCCATCAATATTTTTCAGAATCTGAGAGAAAAGACCATTTGTCTAAAAGACAGAACCCACATGGTCTAAGTAGCAGATGCCTCATCAGAAAGTGGTGTCATACAGTGCTCAGTGCTGTGACCTTTCTTGTTTGCATTTACCTCTCTGATCTCCTGACCATGAATCAAATCTGACTAACCAAGCTTACAGATGGCTGTAAAGTGGGAGCCATTATCAAGCCCATCCTCTAATGCCCAATCCCTTCAGCAAGAACTTATACCTATCAATGCCTGATGTATTAAAATGGGCTGAAATTGAATGCCAAAATGTGCAATATTGTCACATTTAATAAACTACCCTCCTCCAGCATATTGCATAGTAAACACCCCTCTCCAAAATGACAGTGTTGTTAAAGACCTTGGAACTTAGGTTGATAAATCCCTCTGCTTTGCCCATCATGTAACAGTAGTCATCAGAAAGTCCTTCTACTTAGGGCAGCTAATTGCCAAAAGAATATCATCCATGTCTAAAGAGGTGATTGTTCTCTTATATTCGGCATTGAATAAGCCAGTTATTGAATACAGTATCCTGTCCCCAGGGTGTAACTCACTAGGCATATCAAACAACTAGAAAGACCCAAGAGGTTCCTAACTGAGAAAATCACTGTTTTAAAACTCCTAAGCTATCAGAAAAGACTGGAAGCACTTCCACTTTATTCAGTATCTTAGATTCCTGAAGGCAGATCTATGTATTATTTTCTGTACTATTAGGGATCCAGTGGATCTGGATCCCTTGCATCTCCACAAATCAAATAATCACACTGATACCAGAAAAAAGGGATCTAAATCTTCATCAACAAATAAAGCATGATGGAGAGACAGGTTCATTATGTAGTGCTTTCCCCAGCTCTGGAACAGATTCTCACTACAAACTAAGAAGCATGATACATTATCTTCCTGCAGATTGCAACTGGATTATTGGATGGCCATTCATAAATTCACCCCTGGCTTTACTGGCCTAGCCCTCCTTGAAAAAGAAGTTACAGTCTAAAGGTGGGTACCTCCTATGATCTGTGATCCAATGGGAGAGTGCCAGGGGCTTGCCTTCCCACAGAAAATATTTTTTTATGTTTTTTTAGGTGTTTTGACTCCCTGGTTTAAGAATTTATCTTTCAGAACACAGTAAAACAGTTAGTCTAAAAGTGTGCTTCAATGACGCTTAGGTAAACCATGGTGAACTTCTCAGTATGTTGAGTACAATAAAGACATTAAATAACTTTTTACTAAGATGTATTTACATCAGAAGCAAAAGGCCTCTATATATTAGCAGAAAAAAATCAGTTTTCTTTTGCAACATTTCATAGTTAATATGCCAAATGCTTTAGTAACTAATGAGGTAAAATCAAATTCAGTGTAGTACTCCAATGAAACCTTTAAGTGTAGAATATGGGTGTTAATTGTTTTATTTTTATTTTTTTTTACTCTCTGAAAGCTTTGTAATGAATTTCAAAGAGAGATTGACATATGTTTTTTTTTTTACAGATAGGTACTACACTTGTATATTTAGAAAGTGTTTACTGACACAGCCTGACAGTTTGCATTATACTTTCTTTATATTGGAAGTGCTATTTGAAAGTTCTGGACAGGGTAAATAGTATACCTCCCTAATGGATCATTATTAGATCGGAAGTAAAAAGATGCTATGTACTTAACTAGAATAAATGCCCATGATAGATAGGGACAAAACTGGGTTGGATTGCATGGCTAGGGTTATAAATTCCCTGGTGGTCATTAGCCTAGTACATAACTATGAAGTATGAAATACATACATATATATATATATATATATATATATATATATATATATATATGTATATATATATATATATATATATATATATATATATATATATATATATATATACAGACATTAAAAAGGTCACACAAACCATTCGGTAAAAACTGTGAGAAAGACCAAGCCCAACTACAGTCTTCACTGTATAATACCTTAAACCTCTTGTAGTGAAGGCCAATGGGATATGAACAAGTGACCCTTTAAAGACATACCATTATTTTTAGCTACATGGGTCCTGAATGCCCATGACTTTTTACTTTTAGCTTTTTAAGTCTTTAAAGGTACGGTGTGTGTGTTTATGTAGATATATACAAGTCATAATATGGTAATATGCTGTAGCCACAGTGCCACATTTCCAAGTGGCTAAAGTTGTGGAGTAAAATTCAAAGGTGAGAAGTACTGGAAACTCTGCTGTTAGAATTGCAGTGTCATATATGTCTTGTAGCTGAACATATTGCTGTTATCTGAAGGCTTCATGATTAAACCTTGATGGGCTAGAAGCATACAGCCTTTCAAAGATGGGCTTGTACTGCAGAAATTTGTGTAAGCAGAAGTAACTGCCACTTGCAACAATGTCTTCAAAAACACAAAACTTTATTTTGCTGAAGCAGTACACTCAGATGGCGGAAGAATAATTTCTTCTACATAAATATGTACTCCAAGAGGATATTTCATCACTAACTGAAGGCTGAAGGCTGGAGAAGGAGAGTAACTTAACAAAAGGCCTTACACACAATAGGTATAGCTAAGGAGTTTATGTCTTGACTTATATGGAAGTTAAGAATATCAGCTATATGGAGTTTCATGGATGAATAACTAAGACCAGTGTTTAAAAGTTCACTATGGCCCAGGTTACCTGAGATCATTTATTAACTTGTACACTGGAAATCTCTCTCTCTCTCTCTCTCTCTCTCTATATATATATATATATATATATATATATATATATATATCTGAGATGGCTTAGTGGTAAAAACAGGTACAGGTTGGTGGGAACAGGTGACTGATGTTACCTCCTGCTGGAAGGGACGGGGGAGCAATGCCAGCTTGATACAGTGACATATAACAGCCTTCATGGAGCATGGGTAGGAACATGTATTCTTACAAGGGAAGAAGTATCTGGCCTAACTGAGAGAGTGGTTAGGCCAGAATAGGGAAATACCCCTCATGGCTGCCTGGATGACTCTTGTAGCATGAAAAACTATTGCCTCAGTGAAAGAGAATGAATGAGCAGTAGGTACAGTAGTAAGTTGTCTGTGAGTCATGATGAGATCAAAAAAAATATATATATAAAAAAAAAATTCAAAGAGTTAATGAAGGACCCAACATTTTGGTGAGAAGCAGGGATATATGGCATGGCCAAAACTCATTTTGAACATCTTTTCAATTGTACTTCTAAATCTTGTGATTGGAAGGTATGATATAAGCTATTCTAGCTAAAAAATCTTTCTCTTTAGCAACTAGTGGAAATGGAACATTCTAGATATCTGTTTGAGGAAGTAGAGACATGGGTGAGTCACCAAGAATTTTTGATGCTACTGTCAGAATGGAATGGCTAGAAAAAGCTGCTTAAATATGGACAAGCAAAGTTTGCTTAGGTTAGTAAAAAGCAATTAGGGTTGCTGTCAACACTGAATGTCTGGATTTGAAAAAAAAAAATTGTTAGGAGCAGTAACCCCATCCTCACTACTTCCTTAACAAACAATGTAGCTTTCAAAATCCAACACCCCTTACCATTCCACACAAATGTGTCATAAATATTTTGTATCGTGTGCATTTACACATTATCCACATAACATATAAATAGCAGCAGTCTGCATTTAAAGTGGAACAGCCTTACAAGACTATCTGCAAATATATAGAGCTGAGTATATTTTTCTGTATTATTCTGTATTATAGAGCTAAATTGTTGCTTAGATATCTGTTGTCTTAGTGTTCTGCAAATATACAGAGATCAGTATATATTTTTTGGGTTTTATAATTTGCACTCTGATTCCTCAAATCTCTGTTGAAACTTTCTTCCCCACCCCTCATTGTGGTTTCTATTGCTTGTGTGTTGTTAACTCAAGGTTCCCTTAATTTGAACTGTTAATAGCAGCAGTCTGCATTTAAAGTGGAACAGCCTTACAAGACTATCTGCAAATATATAGAGCTGAGTATATTTTTCTGTATTATTCTGTATTATAGAGCTAAATTGTTGCTTAGATATCTGTTGTCTTAGTGTTCTGCAAATATACAGAGATCAGTATATATTTTTTGGGTTTTATAATTTGCACTCTGATTCCTCACATCTCTGTTGAAACTTTCCTCCCCACCCCCCCTCATTGTGGTTTCTATTGCTTGTGTGTTGTTAACTCAAGGTACCCTTAATTTGAACTGTTAATAGCAGCAGTCTGCATTTAAAGTGGAACAGCCTTACAAGACTATCTGCAAATATATAGAGCTGAGTATATTTTTCTGTATTATTCTGTATTATAGAGCTAAATTGTTGCTTAGATATCTGTTGTCTTAGTGTTCTGCAAATATACAGAGATCAGTATATATTTTTTGGGTTTTATAATTTGCACTCTGATTCCTCACATCTCTGTTGAAACTTTCTTCCCACCCCCTCATTGTGGTTTCTATTGCTTGTGTGTTGTTAACTCAAGGTTCCCTTAATTTGAACTGTTAATAGCAGCAGTCTGCATTTAAAGTGGAACAGCCTTACAAGACTATCTGCAAATATATAGAGCTGAGTATATTTTTCTGTATTATTCTGTATTATAGAGCTAAATTGTTGCTTAGATATCTGTTGTCTTAGTGTTCTGCAAATATACAGAGATCAGTATATATTTTTTGGGTTTTATAATTTGCACTCTGATTCCTCACATCTCTGTTGAAACTTTCTTCCCCATCCCCCTCATTGTGGTTTCTATTGCTTGTGTGTTGTTAACTCAAGGTTCCCTTAATTTGAACTGTTAATATAAGCAGTCTGCATTTAAAGTGGAACAGCCTTACCAGACTATCTGCAAATATATAGAGCTGAGTATATTTTTCTGTATTATTCTGTATTATAGAGCTAAATTGTTGCTTAGATATCTGTTGTCTTAGTGTTCTGCAAATATACAGAGATCAGTATATATTTTTTGGGTTTTATAATTTGCACTCTGATTCCTCACATCTCTGTTGAAACTTTCCTCCTCACCCACCCTCATTGTGGTTTCTATTGCTTGTGTGTTGTTAACTCAAGGTTCCCTTAATTTGAACTGTTAATAGCAGCAGTCTGCATTTAAAGTGGAACAGCCTTACAAGACTATCTGCAAATATATAGAGCTGAGTATATTTTTCTGTATCATTCTGTATTATAGAGCTAAATTGTTGCTTATATATCTGTTGTCTTAGTGTTCTGCAAAGATACAGAGATCAGTATATATTTTTTGGGTTTTATAATTTGCACTCTGATTCCTCACATCTCTGTTGAAACTTTCTTCCCCCCCCTCATTGTGGTTTCTATTGCTTGTGTGTTGTTAACTCAAGGTTCCCTTAATTTGAACTGTTAATAGCAGCAGTCTGCATTTAAAGTGGAACAGCCTTACAAGACTATCTGCAAATATATAGAGCTGAGTATATTTTTCTGTATTATTCTGTATTATAGAGCTAAATTGTTGCTTAGATATCTGTTGTCTTAGTGTTCTGCAAATATACAGAGATCAGTATATATTTTTGGGTTTTATAATTTGCACTCTGATTCCTCACATCTCTGTTGAAACTTTCCTCCCCACCCCCCTCATTGTGGTTTCTATTGCTTGTGTGTTAACTCAAGGTTCCCTTAATTTGAACTGTTAATAGCAGCAGTCTGCATTTAAAGTGGAACAGCCTTACAAGACTATCTGCAAATATATAGAACTGAGTATATTTTCTGTATTATTCTGTATTACAGAGCTAAATTGTTGCTTAGATATCTGTTGTCTTAGTATTCTGCAAATATACAGAGATCAGTATATATTTTTTGGGTTTTATAATTTGCACTCTGATTCCTCACATCTCTGTTGAAACTTTCTTCCCCACCCCACCCCCTCATTGTGGTTTCTATTGCTTGTGTGTTGTTAACTCAAGGTTTCCTTAATTTGAACTGTTAATAGCAGCAGTCTGCATTTAAAGTGGAACAGCCTTACAAGACTATCTGCAAATATATAGAGCTGAGTATATTTTTCTGTATTATAGAGCTAAATTGTTGCTTAGATATCTGTTGTCTTAGTGTTCTGCAAATATACAGAGATCAGTATATATTTTTTGGGTTTTATAATTTGCACTCTGATTCCTCACATCTCTGTTGAAACTCCCCCCTCATTGTGGTTTCTATTGCTTGTGTGTTGTTAACTCAAGGTTCCCTTAATTTGAATTGTTAATAGCAGCAGTCTGCATTTAAAGTGGAACAGCCTTACAAGACTATCTGCAAATATATAGAGCTGAGTATATTTTTCTGTATTATAGAGCTAAATTGTTGCTTAGATATCTGTTGTCTTAGTGTTCTGCAAATATACAGAGATCAGTATATATTTTTGGGTTTTATAATTTGCACTCTGATTCCTCACATCTCTGTTGAAACTTCCCCCCCCCCCCTCATTGTGGTTTCTATTGCTTGTGTGTTGTTAACTCAAGGTTCCCTTAATTTGAACTGTTAATAGCAGCAGTCTGCATTTAAAGTGGAACAGCCTTACAAGACTATCTGCAAATATATAGAGCTGAGTATATTTTTCTGTATTATTCTGTATTATAGAGCTAAATTGTTGCTTAAGTATCTGTTGTCTTAGTGTTCTGCAAATATACAGAGATCAGTATATATTTTTTGGGTTTTATAATTTGCACTCTGATTCCTCACATCTCTGTTGAAACTTTCCTCCCCACCCCACCCCCTCATTGTGGTTTATATTGCTTGTGTGTTGTTAACTCAAGGTTCCCTTAATTTGAACTGTTAATAGCAGCAGTCTGCATTTAAAGTGGAACAGCCTTACAAGACTATCTGCAAATATATAGAACTGAGTATATTTTTCTGTATTATTCTGTATTGTAGAGCTAAATTGTTGCTTAGATATCTGTTGTCTTAGTATTCTGCAAATATACAGAGATCAGTATATATTTTTTGGGTTTTATAATTTGCACTCTTGATTCCTCACATCTCTGTTGAAATCCCCCCCCCCTCATTGTGGTTTGTATTGCTTGTGTGTTGTTAACTCAAGGTTCCCTTAATTTGAACTGTTAATAGCAGCAGTCTGCATTTAAAGTGGAACAGCCTTACAAGACTATCTGCAAATATATAGAGCTGAGTATATTTTTCTGTATTATTCTGTATTATAGAGCTAAATTGTTGCTAAGATATCTGTTGTCTTAGTGTTCTGCAAATATACAGAGATCAGTATATATTTTTTGGGTTTTATAATTTGCACTCTGATTCCTCACATCTCTGTTGATACTTTTCCCCACCCCCTCTCCCTGTTCTGTTAGTAGTTTAAATTTGGTGGCTTTTGCAGTGCCCGCCCCACTGTAGATTTGATCTAGGACACTCCCCCAGTCCCATCTCTTTACCGCATTCTACCTAATAAACCCTTTCTGCACTTGCTTTTAGTCCTTTTTAATTTAATTACATTTTTTCAAACTGTGTGTGGACTAATATTGCTACATACTCAAGTGTGCCAGCTTGCACTGCATGTGAATTGTTTTTACTACTGTTTTTGCTACTTTTCTGAAAAAAAAAAATTGTAAACCTGTTTCCTACCTTTCCTGTAATTAGTGTTCCAGATACAGATTTGCTGTATCCAGGACTATTTGTAAGCTTCTGAGCCCCCAAGCCTTTCTGTGTTGGAGGGAAGCCTTCTAGCTTATCAGTGGGAGTGGTAAGCACTAGGTAACCTGTCTACCACATAAGGAGTGGTTCTGGCCCAGAATTTGTAGATATTGACCATTTGGGCGGTCTTCCATCTCTCTCAATGTTCTGATTTGAAGGCCTGCATTTGCACTTGTTTCTGTCCTGTAACTCCTGGGCCCATCTCATTTGCTCACTCAAAAAAAAAAAAACTGCTTTTACTGTATTTGTGTTCTTCCTACTTTATTTTGCTTTTGCGTCATCTTAAAAGTACTCAGTTGTATTTATTACTGCTTGGTGTAACTCATTCTAAGCCTTTTCGTTTAAGCACTTGGGCTTCAGACCAGTTGTTTTACATTAGGAAGGTTTGTGGTCTGCACTGTGGTGGCAGGGCAGGTAGCTTACATCCTTCTAAGTTGGGAACTGCTGATTGAGGGCTCAGTGTCTGTTATTCTAAAAGTGTATTAATTCTGTTTTAAGCACTTGGGCTTCAGGCCAATTATTTTACATTAAAAGGGTTCATGGTCTGCACTCTTGTGGGAGGAGAGGCTGGGCTCTGCCCTTCTAGCTGGGAATTTCTGGTTAAAGACTTATAGTGCCTGCATATCTAAACTGCTTCTTACTGAAATTGGTACACCTTGTTTGCTGTAGCATAGACTAGATCCAGGCCTGCTGAATCTAGCTTTGTTTGTATAACCTGAGCACTAATCCAGGCATTCTTTAAAGTATTCGATTGTATTTATTACTGCTTGGTAGTAACTTGATTAAAGTGTAGCTATCATTCTAAGTCTTTTGGATTAAGCACTTGGGCTTCAGACCAGTTGTTTTACATTAGGAAGGTTTGTGGCCTGCACTGTGGTGGCAGGACAGGTAGCTTACATCCTTCTAAGTTGTGAACTGATGACTGAGGGCTCAGTGTCTGTTATTCTAAAAGTGTATTAGTTCTGGTTTAAGCACTTGGGCTTCAGGCCAGTTATTTTACATTAAGAAGGTTCGTGGTCTGCACTCTTGTGGGAGGAGAGGCTGGACTCCGCCCTTCTGAGCTGGGAATTTCTGGTTAAAGGCTTATAGTGCCTGCATATTTGAACTGTTTCTTACTGAAATTGGTACACCTTGTTTGCTGTAGCATAGACTAGATCCAGGCCTGCTGAATCTAGCTTTATTTGTATGCTGCTTGTTTGTTTGCTTGTTATTTCCCTGAAACGCTAATTCCACCTAAAACTCGGCTTTTCAGCGCTTCTGTGGATCCCTAGTGATATCTGCATTGCTTACTCTACTTATTTCCTTGTTTCACTTGAAAGAAAGTTACTGTTTGTCATTTTTGCATTTAAGTTACCTGTAACACACTGCATTTAAGTTACTTGGCACTTACTCACTAAAGCAATTATATAAGTCAGCACTAAAATATTAAAAGCACTACACCCTCACAAACTCCCCTTGAGTACCTCATTCCCCAATGGCCCTTTTTTTTCAATTATAAAGGAATTCCCAATACTATTCTAGCATGTCCAAAGGTCAGTTGTCAATCTCCTCTCCGGTCCAGTTGGTGAATCTGGGAATCTTGAGGCAATGTTACAACTGCCTCATGTACACAGACAACCCTCTCCTCCTCCCAACAAATTCCAACACATGTGAGAGATGCAACCATATAGCCATACTGGAGGCTAAGCTCTCTCAACTCAGTACTGGCGAAACCAGTCAGGAGGAGAAGGAAACCACACTCACTACAATTCCAGTCTCACATAGACCTACCACGACAGCAAACCAAACACATAAACACACAAAAACATACTCGGAGGCTCTAAATAAAAATCTGCCTAAGCAGCAGAGACCTCCAACGCAGACACCCAAGCAACCGCTACCCCAAAACAAAACACATGCAACACATAGCTCACAAAGCCAGTGTGCTGAACAGTCACAGCCCTTAAGGCTAAACAACACACCTGATACACTTGTAATAGGTGACTCTATCGTCAGGCACACTGACGTCCCGCTCACTAGGCTGAACAAGGAGAAGGTCACGGTGAGCTACCTGTTGGGCGCTAGGATCCACCACATAACACAAGCACTCAGGTCACTCCAAGGCAAGTACAAATATGACTCAGTCATTGTCCATGCTGGTGTGAATGACCTGAGACGTACCTCCCTGGACTACATGAAAAGAGACATAGAGGAGCTCTCTGAGCATGTAGCCCAGGCCGGTATGACCCTGACCTTGAGTAGCATCTTACCCTCAACAAGAATGTTGCCACAATATGAAGACAAGATGATCAATTTCAACAATTGGCTTAAGTATTGGTGTCATTCAAAGGGGATCCAATGCCTGTCAGCCTGGGATGACATGCTCGACAAGCCACGATGCTTCGCTAGGGACGGCTTGCACCTGTCATCCCTGGGCTTTCGGATATTGGCAAAGGCTCTTGCTACCCCCATAGTGCCTTTTTTAGGCAAGGCTCAAAAGACAAACCCACCTCCATAGGTATCACAAGGGATAAGAAACTAAGAGTAATGCTACTCAATGCCAGAAGTCTAAACCTCAAGACGCATGCACACGAAACTCTCCTTAGCATGGAGAACATCGATATCTGTGCAGTAACAGAATCCTGGTTCAAGGCTCCCGAGAGCACCCCAGCACTACCAGGTTATACCTCATACCATGCTTTTCGGGCCCCAAACTTGGACCGTACCACAAAAGGAGGGGGAGTATCAATATTCGTCAAAGATACCCACACCTCCAGGTTGGTGGCACAGCACGAAGCATCAGAGACTATCCATGTGCAACTAACAGTGGGTAAAACTGCCTTCCAGTTTATAGCCTGCTACAGACCACCCTCCCAAACCCAGGAACCCCACTTGGCCTTCCTGAGAACACTGGAAAATATGAAGGTCTCTCCAAACACCATTATATTGGGTGACTTCAACTACCCAAACATAGACTGGGAGCATTACTCTAGCTCCAACACCCTAGCCCAAAGGTTCCTAGAATTTATAAATTCAAATGCTATGGAACAACTTGTTACCACTCCCACAAGAGGGGAAAACATACTGGACCTGATCATCACCAACATGGGGACTCTATGATCCAGACCAGAAGTGTATCCCTCACTGGTAAGATGAGACCATAAACTAATCTCACTGGATATTCACATCCCGACTCCACCCCCTGCCTTGAAAACCACAGTGAAAAACTTCTCTAAAGCAAATTTCACACTCCTCAAAACCAAGGTGGAATCCTTCAAAGCCCCCGGGCCTGTGGAAAATACGGCCCAGACCGCAGAATCCTTTATAAATGCATTCTATGAACACCTTAAGGAATGCATGGATCATGCAATCCCAAATAAAACCAAGACCCAATCCTCCAAAGGCAGGCGTCCTGTCTGGTGGACCCCAGCCATAAACAAACTATACAATAGAAGGAGGAAGCTACTACATGATAGATCAAAATCCCAAAAAGGGAAGGCATCTCTGATCAGTATTAGCAAAAAACTACGGGCACTCATAAAATCGTCTAAGGCCAGCTTCGAGAGAAAAATTGCACAGGACACTAAGGATAATCACAAGGCTTTCTTTAGTTATGTTAGGAACCTGGGTGGGAATTCCCAGATATGCTCAGAATTAGTCCAAAATGACAAAAAATACACCGAACCCACAGACATTGCCAACATCCTAGCTGACAGGTTCAGCGCAAACTCCCCCTCCCCACCAAAAGGGCAAATATTTATCCCAGCAGGGTGCTGCCCCCCCTGACATCTCAGATGCTCAGGTAAGAGCTAGCTGCCCTCTCCAAAGCAAAAAACACAGCATCAATGAGACCAGACGGTGTCCTGGGCTGCGTCCTACATGAACTCCAAGAAGAGCTAAACCCAAACATAAAACTAGTGTTCAATCTCAGCCTTACTACAGGATATGTACCCAAAGAGTGGCGTACAGCAACAGTGGTCCCTCTCCACAAAGGTGGTGCCTCAACGGATCCTGGAAACTATCGCCCCATAAGCCTGACTAGCTTGGTCTGCAAAGCTATGGAAAGGATCATTATGGACCTCATAAATAAAGATATTGGGGACCTACAGACACTGGATCCTACCCAGTTCGGCTTTGTTAAGGGCAGATCCTGCCTCTTAAACCTAGTTGATTTCTTTGAAACAGTCACCAAGGCCATTGACGAGGGGAAGGTGGTCCACACAGCCTACCTGAACCTCACAAAAGCTTTCGATACAATACCCCACTCGGGCATTATAGATAAGCTCACCAGCTTAAATTTAAACCCCTATGTCACTAGATGGGTTGCAAACTGGCTCAAGGACAGAACCCACATGGTTAGAATTGCTGGAGCCATGTCAGACTCCAAACCAGTTACAAGTGGCATCCCACAAGGCTCAGTCCTGGGACCGCTCTTGTTCGGTATATATTTCTCGGAGGTACAGGCCGACATGGAAGGACTGTGGCTGACTAAGTTCACAGATGACTGCAAACTGGGCGCCATAATCGACTCTCCAGCTGACACAAGCATCCTCCAAAAGGGTCTCATAGAAACAGACAACTGGTGCCAGAGCCATGGCCTCAAGCTAAACGCCAAAAAGTGTATAGTCATCCCCTTTGGCAAAAACAAAGTGCCCACAAATTACCACATAGGTGGTAATCCATTAAGTACAGAAGAAGTAATTAGGGACCTGGGGACCCAAGTTGATAGCAATCTCTCATTTGACAACCACGTGGCCAAAGTGGTTAGAAAAACATTTTATATAGCCCACCTAATCATGAAGGGATTCACATCTAGATCAGGGGAGGTCATCGTGCCTCTTTACTCATCCCTCATCAGGCCCATAATTAAGTACAATGCCCCTTTTGGGATGTACCTTACCAGACACCTACAGCAACTGGAAAGACCCCAAAAGTACCTCACCAAGAGGATCATAGGGCTCAAACAGATGCCATATGCTGCCCGGTTAAAGAAACTCCAGCTCTACTCAGTGGCATACCGCCTGCTCAGAGGCGATCTGTGCCTGACATATAAAGCCATGTCCAACCCGGAATTAATGGACATGCTGCACCTCAGAAAATCCAAATCCCATCGAGCTACATGCTCGAGAGACTTGAACCTCAGCACTGAAATAAATAGGACATGCTGGAGGGACAGATTCATAACCCAAAGGCTCTCTTCACTCTGGAATAAAATCCCAGTCCAGGTTAGTCAGAGTCCCTCATTGACTCTCTTCAAGAGGAATCTTGATGAGTGGATGGGAGATCGTAGGTTAACCCCGGGTATCACTTCTGTGTCACTGTTAGACAGAGGCACAGTATACTAACCTCGGAAAAAGGCATAGCAAAATTAATTTAAAATGGGTGGCGAAAGCCAAACACACTCTGGCTAGGCTTATAAATGCCCTAGGGCAGATAGCCTAGTATGAACCTATGAACCTATGAAAGATGACACTGTAGAATTTTCAAAATACGGAAACATTCCTACAATGGGGCCAGGCTAGGCCCAGGGGGAGGATGCCCCTCCCCCCCCCGTTATAGAAGAAAGTAGTGCTCCACAAAAATCACAGAAACTGATAGGCCAAAGAAAAAACATAGAGACAATAAAGTGGACTTTTGAGGATAAGAAAGAAATTATTTATTGTTATTATTATTATGCTAAAAACCCAAAATTTCCAGACACAAGATATACAAAATTATTAAGAGAGAAATTAGATGAAAGAAAAATACTTCCACAGGAAAATCTGTCAGAAGCTTCAAATGAAAATTTGCGTTCATTAATACAACAGATTTGTGAAAAGCAGTATATAGATCAAAAAACTTTGATCTGTTTGGAAAAAAGCATCTGAGGAAGTGAGAAAATATAAACAACAAATCCTAGAGATATTTGAAAAGTATAAGAAAGAAATATGGACCTGGGAAAGAAAGAGAGATTTGATATGGTGCAATATTTATGCAAAGGAGAAAGCAAAACTAACCAATACAAAAGAGCAGCACCAAAGATATTCGAAGAGAAATAGAGGCAAAGGAATCTGGAAATAGAAAACTTTAGAATACAAAAACTAAGAAGACAAAGAGGAAAAGTAGAAAAGGAGATCAGTAATGGAGAAGTTAAAGAAATAGAAACTGAAGTTATGAAGTACCTGGGAAGTGAATGATTCAGTGTAGAAAACCTAATGCAGAAAGCACCACAACAGGATAGAGCAATGGATATCCAAATTAAGGGGAAACCAGTGGAACAGGAAACAATTGGTCAAGTGTCATATCAAGATATTTTGGAGCCTTCCACAGGAAACCAGTATAAACGTTCACCTGATGCTAGCCAGCAAGGGAAGGAACAAGAAACTGTGGAAACTCTGATGCAGTCAATGTTGAGGAGTGATAGGCCAGTGCGTTCCCATATGACAGAACAACAGATGATAGGATGAAATTGAAGAGAATGTGCCACAGGAAGATGCTACAGAATGCCTGCAGGAAGCAGAAAACAAGGGATGTGCCCTCAGTATGGAAGAAAATGAGTTAAGAGAAGAGTTGACAAAGACAGATATATCAAGATCAATGAGAGAAACAGACTGCAGAAGGTTAATAAAACCCAAAAGTCAGAAGTTTGATAAAACAAATGAACACAGTAATTAGGACTGTCCATAGAGATCCATGCGATATAACAGAAGTAAACAGAATATATTACTGTGCTGCTAAATTAATAACTGATAAAATTCTACCACAAGAACACAGAGTAGTGAGGGAAAGGAAGGGGAGAAATCAAATACCATCACGGAAGTATTGAATAGAGAAAACTATAAAGCAATTAAGACAAGAAGTGTCACTGTTTGAGGAGTTCACAAGAGGAAACAGATCAACAGACATACTCAGAAAGATGGATGTGATAAAATCAATGTGCAATATTATAATGGACCAGGATCTATCATGCAGTATCGTAAATAAATTAAAAATATCAACACAGGCAGAAAAACTTAGAAGATATGCAGATAAATATAAAGAAAAAGTACAAAATAAGAAATTTAATGATGATCCCAAAAAGTTTTATAGAGAATTGGGAAACAAAGTAAAAGGAACTGAAAGACTGTCTAAAAAAGAAGCAATAGATACATATTTGAGAAGTATTTATGAAGATCCTGTGGAACATAACAAAGATGCTAAATAGATAGAAGAAGTAAAAGAAAGTATAAGAAGTTTAAAGATACAGGATATGAAATGGGATGAAGTAACAGTCAGAAAAATGAAACAAAGTTAAGAAAAGCTTTTAAATGGAAAACCCCAGGCCTAGACGCAGTATTTAACTTTTGGTTAAAAGTATTAACATCTTTGCATGAAGATTTAACACGTAAAACAATGCTCCTATTGAAGCGTGAATCTGCAAGCAGCCCTAAAAATTATAGACAAATAACTTGCCTTCCGACGATGTATAAGCTATATAGAGGAACTGATGCTGATAGAGTCTATAGTCATTTAGAAGAAAACTCAATCTTGGCAGTAGAACAAAAGGGCAATAAAAGAAAGTCATATGGAACAAACGATCATTTGTTGTTAAATAAAGTCATAGTGGAGAACTGTAAAAAGGGGAAGAATTTAAGTATGGCATGAATTGACTACAAAAAAGCATTTGACAGTATCCCACAATCATGGATAAAAGAGTGCTTAAAAATGTATAAGATACACCCTACACTGATTGACTACTTTACAGTGCCCATGAAACAGTGTCAGACCACTTTGCAATTAACCCATGATAAAGGACAAATTGTTATTCCAGGGATAAAAATTCAAAGAGAAATATTCCGGGGTGACTTTCTGTCACCGTTGCTATTCTGCTTTGCTCTTAACCCATTAAGCTGTTTACTTAACAGCTTAGGCCATGGTTATAATTTGGCACCTAGAAAACAACAAAATGTAAATACTTCTCACCTCCTCTTTGTCAAAGATTTAAAACTGTATAACTCATCAGATGATGTACTAAAAGCACAATTGCAGGTTGTCAAAACTTTTTCAGATCATATAAGAATATCATTAGGTCTTGATAAATGTGCAAAAGCAACCTTTAAAGCAGGAAAACTGCAACACCAGGAAAACATCAATTTGGGACAAGAATGTGATATAAAAGAACTTGAGCAAGAGAGAGTGTATAAATATTTGGGAACTGATGAAGGATCAACAATAAAACATGAACAAATGCGAATGAAACTTAGTAACAAATACTTTAGAAGACTTAAATTAATCCTGAAAACAGTGTTGCCATCTAGGAAGAAAATCCAAGCTATAAACCAATTTGCCCTTCCTGTTATATCATACAGTTTTGGAGTGACTGACTGGCCTGAAAATGTGTTGGATAGATTAGATAGGAAAACAAGAAGGATGCGTCACGCTCACCAAATTATTTATAAAAATCAGTGCATACCAAGATTATATACTCCTGGTTCCAAAGGAGGGATGGGCCTCCTTGAAACTGATTACATGTATAGATCTGCAATCATGGGACTCCACACATATCTGCTGACCTCACAAGAATCAAACATAGTGAAAGTTTTGAAACATGAGGAAAATAAATCTAAGAGCGACAAATGGTGTACAGAGTGGAAAAATACATCAATAAAAACCAAATACACCACTCCAAGTAGCCAGAAACCAGACTCAGTGGTACCAAAGTAATAAGAGTTTAATTCCAGACACATAGAATCGATAAGTAACACAGTCAAGCACTTTCATCATCCAAGACTTCTTCAGAACTGTGTAAAACATCAATACAGCTCCTTAAATAAGTAGTTCTTCCACCATTTAACTCACTAATTAAACTTTAAAACCATACACCCTTTTTAAAAAATGAACATGACTAACTAAGTACATAATAAGTAAAACTTTTTACTAGTACAAAAGTGTTTGGCAAGTGTGATATATTAATGCACCAAAACTATAACTTCATAGCCCTATATTTCAACTCTGGTTTAATACAAATATGGTCATGAATACAAGGGGCTACAGTGACATTCAAACAAATTTGCCATTGCATTTCAGCCCTGTCAAAGAGTGAAACAATACTAATTTCATGAACTCTAATCATACTTTGACATAGGAATGAGGTCCATTCCTGTCATAGTATTAGAAACCTAAAAGATATGGAGAAATTAAAAAAGGGAGGGACCGTATAGGGAGATGCTGGAATTTTTGGTAGGATCATCATTTGAATTAAATTTACACAACTCAAAAAAGTGAAAACTTTTGAAGACCATTTAGTCAACAGCTGAGAAACCACACAACTCACTGTAATTCTGTTCCACCTAAGCCTTCTCACTTTCTGCCATCAACAACCCTAAACATCTCATACTAAATTTCTTACAAACTTTATTGCCTACTGTATGTATAAGATATGCATTTCTCAACCATAATTTGAACCACCTTAGCCCAATTACATTTTAGGCCCACACTGTTATTAAACCAGTCAAAAATTTCAATAACAACAGACAGAACAAGATCCAGACGATCCATAACCAGCTTAAAAATCATCAGCGAACATTCGAAAAAATATTTCACTTATAAGGCATCAGCGAAATAAAATTAAGTATTCACTGTACCAATGTCGACATTGTTAAAAATAAATAGAATATGAGACACGGGTCAGCCCTGTCTGATACCTCTGTTAATATGCATATCAGGGGTCAAGCTCCCACTAAGAGCTAATCACAGTTTAGCATTCTATTAAAGTGCTGAGATCCACCTCTTTCTACCCCCATCCCTTCCAGTATTTAAAACAAAAAAGGCCATTCAAGTTAATCAAATGCTTTCCTCATATCAAAAAATAATACACCCCTATCTAGTTCCATCTATCTATTTTCTCTGCCTAGGCTGCAAACTTTCTCATTTCTGAATATCATTTTTATGACCAAGGGCCTTAGTGATTTCCATTGGACATTACAAAGTACCTGCTTGGCCTGTTTGTCAGGTAGTTGGATCCTGTGGAATGTAAACTACACATTGGAATATGTTTTTCTGGAAGGCCTACTCAGATTTATATGGTCTCTGTGCAGGGAGAGTGGGAAGTATTCAATACATGGTGAAGTAACACACTAATGCAATATTGCCTGAATGTATTGAAATGTAGTTTTATGGAGTCCAGTTCTGTTGAGCTTAGAGGGAAAGGACAACTGCTGTCTTCTCTAAGCCATTGATGTGAATTTTTGACTCTTCTTAGGAACAGTGTCCCTGTGCTGGGTGCCTCAGACATAGGCCTTCCAATATCAGAGAAGAAACATTCATTATCTCTGTAATTTTGGGAGGCAGAGGAACAAAAGAGTTTGCCTTTTATAAGACTGGCAGGGAGAACCCACCAATTCAGATTTCTTTTGCATGATATGGAAGTTTTGATAGATGTGTTCAAGGAGTCTAAATCAAATAACCAGGTTAAAAGCACTAGACCTTCATCAACAGATATACATGACACAGCGAGATACCCAACATATCCCCAGTTTGTCCATAGAAGATCCCTGTGTCAAGTATAGTGAGAGTTATACATACTCTGGTGTCCAGTCATACTAGAATGTTGCACTGGGGGTAGGAAGACCACACACCCCCCAGTCTTTTTCTGTAATCTGTACAAGCTCACTATAGCCCCTTATAGTATCCCTGTTAACTCTGAATCCTTGATCAGCAAAGTTATAATGGGTCAATCTCTATCCACTACTTGTACCTTCTTGGCCAGTGAGTGCCCCTGGGACAAGCAGACCGAGAAATGCAAATCAGTGCAAAATGACAGGAAGCAGTAAACTTCTGAGCCAAAACTTTAATGAAAAATAAAAATAAAAAATATCAAACATCCAAACAAATATTTGTGTTTTTGTCCCACACAGGGAACTTTACCAGAATGGAACATTCAACCACATCGCTTCCTTTTATAACCTCTTCATTAATAAAAATGTAAAGAAACAGCTTCTTCCTGTGTAACAGAAAACAATATCGTAAAAAACAAAATTTGGAAACTTCAGTTAAAGTCCATTACACTGTAGTTAAGCTAACCACTAAACATACATCATTAAAGGTTTATCACCCTTCTCAAAAATGTTAAACAATCAATGTTTGGAAATCATTATTACTATACTATTTATGTTGCAATATAAAAACAGTGTTCTTAATATTTTCTGACTGAACACCTATTAAAATTGTAATAAATAATTTTACAACTTCTTGTTTATAATTTCGCTACTCTTAATTTAAGTACTGACTGCAATGACAAATTCTCATTCAACCCTATAAATTTATCTGTATTCAATCTTAGTTACCACATTAATTCCCTTCCCCACCCCTAGGTAAATTTTTTTATAAGCCTTACATGATTCCACGTTTTGCAAGTGAATTACTATAATTTCTATAACTAATATCATAGTTTTGTTTGTAAGTTCTCTTTTTACAATGGTTGCTCAGTCTTCCCCACATAAAACCCATTGCATCCAGAACACTTAGCAAGGTAATTGTTACCTGCTGACCCCCAATATCCATACTTAAACTTAACCTTAGAACTTCACTCTATTATTTAACATAATACTTTTCTGTTCCTTAATATAAGAGCACTGCTTTCCATAATCCCACTTGAACGTGTCTTATTTTTTGGTAGGATTCTTATTGCTATTTCCTTAAACTTATCTTTCAAAATTTACCAATATTTTATTAATAAAAAGGGATTCGTTGCCAATAATTTTTGATATATCATTGCCCTTAGGAAATTTCCGACTCTCTTCAATAATATTTTTTAAGTCCCTTGAAATTTCATTGTATGGCACTGCACAAGCTGGTTCAAAACTTCCCTCAGCATGTATTCCTTTGGATTTGTCTACTACAGCACCACCATTACCTTTATCCAGCAGTAGTGTGTACCTACCATCCCCTCCACTGCACACTTCACTCATTATTTCAGTCACCATCTGATCAAGGTACCCTCTTTCTGTAAACATTGCTTTTAATTTTCCCCATTTCGTCCTACAAGTCCTGCCAACTGGAAGTCATATGGGCCACCCTAATATATTGGTAGATCAAGGGACATAAAATATTATTAAGGAGAATTGGAAATTTCCTAAGGGCAATGATATACTGAAAATTATTGACAATGAGCCCCTTTTTATTAACAAAACATTGATACACTTCAAAAGATTATTGGAATGAAATAGCAATAGTAATCTTACCAGGGAAAAAGAAGCACATTCAAGTGTGGTTGCTGTAAGCAGTGTTGTCCTTATATTAATGAAGAGAGAGTGGTGTTATGTTAAATAATATACTTAGGTTTAAGTATAGAAATTGTGGGTCAGCAGGTATTGTTTACCTTGTTAAGTGCTCCTGATGTGATGGGTTTTATGTGGGGAAGACTGAGTGACCATTGTGAGAGAGAATTTACAAATATAACTACAGTATTAATGAGTTAAATTATAGTAATACACTTGCAAAACATGTAGAATCTTGTAAGGATTATAAAAAAAATCATTTTTGGGATTATTGATAAAGTTGAAAAAAGCCCTAGGGGTGGGGAATGGGAACATTTATTGGAGTACAGGGAATTAATGTGGCAACTAAGACTGAATGCAGAGAAATTCCCAGAGTTCAATGAGAATTTGTCATTGCAGTCAGTACTTAAATTAAGAGTAGCTAAATTATAGATGATAAGCTCTTTTAATAAATTATTTATTAGAATTTTAAAAGGTATTCAGTAAATATTAAAAGTGGTATTTTTATATACTGCAACATGAATAATATAGTAAGAATGATTTCCAAACATTGATTGTGCAGCATTCCTGAGAAGGGTAATGATGTATTTTTAATGATTTGTTTAACCACAGTGTGATTGACTTTAAGTAAAGCTTCTGAATTTAGTTTTGTTTTTAAGGCATTGTTTTCTGTTGCACAGGAAGAAGCTGTTTCTTTATTTTTTTATTAATGGAGAAGCTATAAAAGGAAGTGACATGGTTGAATGTTCCATTCTGATGAAGTCAACCATGTGGGACAAAAGTGCTTAATAAGTATTTGTTTGGAAGTTTGATAGATATTTTTTATTTTTGTTTTTCATTAAAGTTTTGACTCAGATATGTACCAGTTCCTGTCATTTTGCACTGATTTGTATTTTTTGGTCTTTGTTGACAGTGCGTGCCTCCATGGAAATTGTTCTTATCTGAGGTAAGCAGCTGAGAATGAGAAATAGCCAGACTGGCAGCTAAAGTATACATCTTTGTCAATTGGAAAGTAGATGAAAGAGGTGAGACGTCTCCTATTATAAGGTATGTGCATGTTCACATCTCATTATAGTCTCATTCGCAGTTCCTCTTACCTTGTCTAAAACTGCTGTGCCAAAGCACAGACAGCCTTCTTTGAATCTTGCCAAACCTGTGCAGAGACACAGCCAGTGAAAAGTCCAGCTATGCATACATGTTGATGACTATAAATGCCACCCTATTATTTTTACCTTTAAGTGAGAGTAAGCAGAATGTTAATTCATTTAGTGATAATTTGGATAACATTCATTATTTCCAGAAATATTCAGCAAAATTGGTTTATCTTGCAAATTAAACATGAACATTTTAAATAGTATTTCCTTTATTTATAATGCATTATCAGCAGTACAAAAAGAAAAGATCTAATGAGATACTTAAAATTAAACAAAGGAGCATCATCTTCTTCAGGAAACACAATTTATTAAATAAAGATGTTCACTTAATAAACAATGTTGTTGTGTCTTTCGGCTTTTCCCGGTTAGGGGTCGCCACAGCGGAACTCCGGTCTGCTAATGATTGGCAGTTGATTTTTACGTGCTGAGTTGCCAGTCCTAACGCGCAACCTTCAATGAAGGTACGCCCATTCACGAATGTCTCCATGCAGAAGACGCTCTAGCTGAGAGTCGAACCGGTCAGCGTCTTACTGTGAGGCGACAACACTACCACAGCACCACCACCGCGGATATTCACTTAATAAACAATATTAGGTATGAAATTATTTCAGCAATATTTTTGGAAATAAAATAGAGGAGGTACAGCTATTTTATGGAAGAGATCTCAGATGTTACTCAAAGTTATTAGCCAAATTAATGATGCTAAGGGGATGTACCCCATTTCTACAATGTTACTTAATAACAAAGTATATACATTAGCTAACTTTTATTGGATCCCTGAAATACATGCAGGTGCAATGAGGAAACATTTAGATATTCGACAAAGTCCCTAAAAGGACAATTATTTTTAGCATGAACTTTTAATTGCACAACAGATGAATCTGATTCAAGTATATGTGGCAAAGTCAGAATAGCAGCTTCTGCAGGTTAGCAAGCAATAACCTGAAGGATCTGATGATAAAAGCCAAAAGTAACTCTGTATGTATTCTCATTATTATGTCCATGGAAAGCACACTTGGGGGGGGGGTAGAATATTTGCCTCCTTAGATTTAATTAACAAAGTTAACTGTTTTAAAACAATTGCCTCTCCTTTGTCCAATCATAGTTCAGTGTATATTGAATTAATAATGGATAGGAGGATCTACAGCATCATTCTCAGGCTTCTTCTGTAAATGACCCAGTTAAAAAAGTTTCAGAAGCATCCAAATAAACAAATTGAAGACTAATTATCATTCAGTGATAACCAAATGATTAATAAGGTTATACTCTGGGATTCTTTTAAAGTACATATCTGTGCCAAGATGAAGGAATTGTCTCAAAGTAAAATTAAAGAATGGGATAATGGGGGGGTCTACAAATTCAGGAACATTTCTAAAACGCTAAGTTAGAACTCCAGAAAGGAAAATCAAATAACTTCAATGTTATTAAAAAGTTGAGAACACAGTATCAGAAAATCTTGTCTCATAAGATTGAAATGGCCCTAGAGAATCTTAGATTGCATAGCTACTCAATATGCCCAAGAAATGTACATAAGGTGGCCAACAGGAGTAAAATAATAAAAAATAAAACTCAAATGAATACTGTTTTAAATACTCGCAAAAGCCACAATAGGATTAAGATCTAGGACTGGTAATGTAAATTTTGGGAGCTGGAATAATTTAGAAACAATTGCAAAATATGCTGGAAACTGAAAGATATTTTCCTTTGTATTAACCTAATCAATTGTAAATGGTTTATTTGTGTATACTAGGCTAATGACCACTAGGACCTTTATAGGCCTAGCCATGCATCCCAAATGTGTCCAACTAGTTATATGTTTTAGACATTTATTTGGAGGTGATTGCTGGTTACAACATGATTTACTGACTGCCTCTGTCTATCAGAAATGTGGGTTCCAGACCAGGGGTGAATTTACAAGTTCCCTTACAATGGTCCAAGTTACACAAGTATGGTTAGGGAGGGGCTTTGTTTCATATGGACATTGAGTCTGTTCTAGAGAAAGAGAATTCTCTGAGTTACATATCTGCCTTTTTAATATGTCCTATTTATGTTGCAAGCAAAATGTAGGTCTTTAAATTTAGCAGTTCTGATACTGTTTGTTTTTCAAATGTGCAAAATGTTCATTAGAGTGGGGTCCAGAGATGCCTTGTATGTCAGGTAGATCACCTGTAAGTAGTCTAAGAGACTAAATATAGGGATAGGGCTTTGAGGCAATCTGTGTAGGACATTGTGTTTGTATACTGCATTCTTTTTGTAAAGAACCTTTGTGGCCATTCCAGTTGCTGCATATGTCTGGTCAGGCAGTTATCAAAGAGAGCACTATACTCTTATGGATCCGATGGGGGCCAAGTAGAGTGGTATTTTTCTGGACATAGATGAGCAACATAGAAGGATTATCTTACTGCCTTGGATACATGTTGATTGAAGGCCAGGTTACTGTCCACATGTGTTTCCAGATCCCTGACTAGTGGGTCAACTCTTATGGGGTAAAACACAAATGGAAGGCCCAAGGAAACAAAGTGCTCTTGATAAAATCCACAAGGACGTTAATCCAGAAGCCCTTTAAAATAAAAATTTGCTTGAAAACAAGGAAAGATAAGTGCTTTAATTCAAAAAATACATGGATGTCATCAGATAACAATGATGGAAGCACACACTCACTTTAAAGCTTTTGTGTTCAATCAAATGACCACCAAGCCCCCAGGAACTGAAGGAGCCACTAAAAGAAAAATTCACAGTGCATAGCACTGAGTCAATACTATTTACAAAAATTGCAGCAAAGAATAAAATACAGAAAATAGAAACAGAATGCATTCCCCATAAAACAGAAAAAGTAAGGCAAAAGTATGTAAATATATGCCTTATATTTAGGGCCCATCTTTCCAGTGCTTTTAACTTAAGCAAACAAGCTATTGAAACATGTTCATTGGGTCCAGGCCAAATATTGGCATTCAAACACAACTGCCAATATAATTCACCTTTTTCAAGTAATAAGGTCTATGGACTTTCATTACTATTAGAAGCCATTTGTTCCAAAATGCAAAATTTGAACATATGGTGTAGGTAGCATTTTATGTGTTTATAGATGGTGTTAGTCTCATTTCTCAGTTTGACTTCATATAAATGTTCATATATTCTGTCCCTCAGTCTCTTCTCCATTTTTATAAATGTTCATATATTCTGTCCCTCAGTCTCCTCTCCATTTTTACAAATCTTCATATATTCTGTCCCTCAGTCTCCTCTCCATTTTTACAAATGTTCATATATTCTGTCCCTCAGTCTCCTCTCCATTTTTACAAATGTTCATATATTCTGTCCCTCAGTCTCCTCTCCATTTTTACAAATGTTCATATATTCTGTCCCTCAGTCTCCTCTCCATTTTTACAAATGTTCATATATTCTGTCCCTCAGTCTCCTCTCCATTTTTTCTATGTAGAAACAGGGGCAAAACATAGTGCACAATATCCCACCTTTGTTGTACAACAATTGAATCTGTTTTTAGGGACTATATTATATCCTTGAATGCTTAAAAAAGCGAACGCTGATTGATCGAACTTATTTACGCAAAACTGCAAAATATCGAAGCAGCAGAAACTCAAATTTTTTCCTAGGGAAAGAATTTGGTTGTCCGTTTCTGTTGCTTCGGTATTTTCAGTGTTATGGTGGAAAGTTACCAGTTGGATTCAGGTAAGTGTGCGATTGTGTGGATGTGAGTGTTAGGGTGATTTAGGTGAGTTAGGGTTAGGGCTCGGATTAGGTGTGTGTGCGATTGAGTGGACAAAAGGGTTAGGGCGGATTTAAGTGAGTTAGGGTTAGGGAGTGGGTGAGGTGAGTGTGCGATAGTGACGAACCTTAGGGTTAGGGTTTGGGTTAAGGTAAGTGGGTAGTTAGTGGTGTGTGCATAGTTTAGTGTAGGGTTAGGTATCAGATTTTAGGTGTATGTGTGTGGATTTCTGTTTGTTTGGTGTGCTTGTGTTGTGTGTATGTGTTTTGGATCAGTGATTTTTTTCCATGGGAAAAAAAATCGCTGATCTGACAGTTCGAGATTGTAAGCTTTTGCTTAAATTAGGTCAATCAATCAGCGTTCGCTTTTTTAAGTGTTTGATGATATAATATAGACCCGTTTGTTATAGCAACCACCTGGTTGTTCAATGTTATTTCATGGCACAGTAGAATATTGGGGCAGTAGGGACAACAACCACACTTTTCATCCCCATAAATTCAATATTTTGTCTATGTTGGGGTTTGGACCATCTGTATTCTAATATTGTTTTCAAATTCCTGCCCCTTTTGAACACCACTCATGGGCCCAGCCTCACATAATCACAAATGTATTCTCTTGTAGGAGGGGACACCAATTATTTTCCAGAATAGATTTCATGGAGAGACCTTCAGTAGAATAAGTTGTAATAAAAAAAATCCTGAAGATTTCTCTGATTGTTTTCATAGTCTCAGCCATGGGTGGCATTGATGTTGTACCCCCACCATCTAGGAATTCCTCACTTCTGATGTTAGTAATGCAAGGGCCTCCCAAAATTGGCACAAAATGGTGACACTCATGTTTGTTAATCACCTCTAGCATCAAGTTGTCTACAAATTTTGTAAGATAGCCACATTTTAAAAACATGTTCTACAGCAATATGCACTCATTCCAAAAGGCAGTAACTTCTGTTCTTATTTTGGCTGCCCTCACAAAGTGGCCCTTGCGGAGAGCTGATTGTGAGAACCATTAGTTTATGCTGTGGGCCAAGGCCAACTGTTTCACTGGGGATGACTATGCAATAATTGATTCTACCCCAGTGCCCTTTCCTTACTAGGAGGAAGTCTAACTGAGTTGCATGTTGGCCACTCTTGTATGTGTCTTGTGACTGTCTCTCATACTGAACCACATGTTGGCTACTATCAAGCCATTTGCCAGACAGAAGTCTTGAATTGCCTCTCCTTCTTTATTCCTTTGGACCCAGGCAATCCTCATATCCTCATATCCTGTTCTATCTGTCCCAATATGTGCATTCAAGTCACCCATTATCAACACCAATTCAAGTTGTCCTGCTTTATCTAGTAGGTCTTGCAACTGCTGTCTGAATGCACTATTTACCTCACTATCACAACCCTGCTGTGGGGCATAGGCTGAGATTATGAATACTGCCCTATCACTGGAGTTTGATTGCTACAAGTCTGTCACTAATTCTGATGGTGTCCCTCACTGCTTTCTGAAGCCTCTCTCACCACAATTCCCACATCATTTCTAGCCTGTTCTCCTCCTAAGTAGTAGACTCTGGATCCCAAGCCAAGTGGCTTCACTGCATTGCCCTTCCATCTTATCTCTTGGATTCATAGAATGTCCAGCCTCCTCCATATCATGATGTCATCCACTTGCAAGCTGCATCAATTCTCAGTTCATGTTTGGCAGGTTGCTTGGTTTTATGTCCAGCTTTTACTCAACAGCACTATACCAGGTAACCCAGGCTGGGCAACTAGACACCAGCTGGCCAGTAGCTTATTGACCCATGGCTGCTGGGCCTTATGGCAGACACACACTGGTCTATAGGAGCACATATGACCCTCCCACTTTTAGCATGGGTCCCTGGCATAGATTGGATTAGGCCAGGTCTTTAAACCATTTATCACTGTTAACTACCTATGCCCATTTTGGCGACACTAGTCAACATTACCAAATCACCTATAGCCATATTTTACACCATTAAGTGGCTATCCCTGCCATGGAGACCATGTTCTAATGTCTTGAGAATACTGCACACCACAGTATATGCCCAAAGCAGTTGGTCTGTATAACTCTTCCCGCTATAGGGCACCATGTAGAGTCTGTGCTGCTGCCCAGCACCATTCATTGGTGGGTTTGAGATGGAAACACTCAGCATGTTTTTTAGAGGTGAGAGGAACCCCACAGAGACACAAGAAAAATATGTAAACTCCAAACAGGCATTGGCCAGAGGTCAGGATTGAACTTTGTACCTTGTGAATAGGAGGCAAAGACCTTAACCATTCTGCCAACTGGTCTCTCAGGAGACACCAGTGATGTAATAATACAAAAATGACAATTAAATATGGCAATTAGTATATACAAACGTGCTAGAAGTGTAGTCTATTTTGCTAGGAAATGGAAAAAACACTGAAAATAAAAAAAGATTTAAGTATCCCCAAATAGTGGGGAGAGAGCAGGTGTTGAAAGGTACAGAGAGTATGATGAAAGTAGTTCATGATGTAGGGGAGATTAGGTTTAGGGAGGGGAGAGGATTTAACGTAACACAGGAAATTGGAAGGTTAGGTTTGGGAAAAGGGGTTTTAGGTACAGGGACTGAGCAATCCTTCCTTCCTTATCTCGCTCCAGCAGTGTACTAGGGAGTTGCAGGTTTCACTGGAAACAGAAGAATATACACAGTAGAAAAAAAAGAAAGAATATAAGGTGAGGGATCAGATGAGAAGGCTAGAAATGTGGAAAATGCATAAATATAGTTACAAGTATAGAAAACTTTTGGAAGAACCTCATGTTGATCTGGATCAAATGCAGGAATGGTTAAGGAAAGGTGAATTCAAACCAAGAGATGAAACGTTAATATTGGCAGCCCAAGATAGTGGGCTATGAACATATTGGTTTACAAAGTTCATTGAACATGTGGGAGAAACAGACAAATGTAGGTTTTGTAAAACAGTATTGGAAACAGTTGCACACCTCATTGCTGGTTGTGACATACTAATGGCAGAAGGACTGTATACTGAGAGGCATAATAATGTGGCAAGACTGTCGCACTGAGAACTGTGCAAATATTATGGTATTGAAGTGGCTCAAAAACACTGGAAACATGAGCCGCAAAACATCATAGAAAATGATCAAATCTACATCACATGGGATCACCTATTACCAACAGTTCAAAAGATAGATGCTAGAAAACCAGATGTAGTGGTCTATGAAAAGAAGACAAAAGTAGCATTGATTATTGAAATTGCCACAGCACGTGACTACAATGTCTAGAGTACAGTGATTCACAAAGTTATAAAATATCAGGAATTACAGGCAGAAACAATAGCAATGTGGAAGAAAGATGCCCAGATATTTTCAATAGTAGCAGGAGCAACGGATCTTATAAAAAGAATCTGTAAGTGTATTTAGATATGTTACCAATACATGTAACTCTGTACAAATTGCAGGAATCATTACTGGGCACAATACGAGTGCTGCATAGAGCACATCTGGCTGACATCAAAGATTGAAACAATAATAATTTTATGAACTTTTATTATACTTTGTCTTAGGAATGGGGTCCATTCCCGTCATGGTAATAGAAACCCAAAATATCTGGAGAAATTAAAACAGACTCATACAAAAGGCAGCTCAGAACCAGTACTTATGCACAGTCACCATTGACTCAGTACACAGTATTTGTGCACAGTCACCACTGACTCAGTACACAGTTAGTATTTGTGCACAGTCATCACTAATTCAGTGCACAGTCACTATTTGTACACAGTTACCATTGAATCTATGCACTCAGCTGCCATTTTAAGCTAGAAAAGTGTGTTTTTTTATGTTTTCTATAGATGTGTCTCTGCAAGCAAATAGATATATGTAGCAGTGAAGTCTTCAGTTTGAACAACAGTCTGTGGGCTATATTTTTATGTAAATTATAAATATTTTGGCAGCCTAAAACAAAGAACTTTTCCCATTATAATAGCTCCATTTTTCTTACTCCAAAGCAGCCCATTCATTCTCCCTCATTCTGGGATCCGGTACTTGGTTTTAGCAGTCTACTATCTCCCTTCCTTACATTTATTTCTCCTTTGCCTCAGATACTTGTGTAACCATTTTCATTTTTGAACCAGTATTTTATTTTTCCTGAGCTGCAGTCCTGCATTTTGGCTTACTTTTTCTCATTGTTTTGCTGATCTTTAGCAGGGGAGGGGATCGTTTTTGGACTTTGCAATTCAAAGTCTATAGAAATCACATTACCATTACACAATTGTTCAAAGAGTTAAGTGCTATTTTTACTGTTGTATATCACCATTGCCAGGATAATCATATTGGACTAGCTCTCCTACTTAAAATGTGTTCTAGAGCAACACAGTCAAGAGTTTCATCTACTAGCACAGAGGTCTTTTAAACTGCATTGTTCCTTTTACTTATCTCTCTCAGCACATCTGTGGCTGTATAAGTCCAGTAACTGATTGTTCTTCTCTGTCTATTTGGCAGCTTGTGCTTTCAACCCACTTCATTCACCCTTGCTAATGCTTGGGCTCACTCCACATCCCTACCCTACACCCAATTCCCACCCACCCTTTGTTACTCTACATTTATACTTCCATAGCACACTGCCCACATATCCCACAAAGCAATATCATTCGTTCACTCCAGAAAAAAACAAAAACAATAGAATAACTCCCAATAGTAACGCCCACTCTAGTTTACCACCCAACTATCTCTCTCAAACTGTCCTACTCCTTGTCCCTTATAACTACCACATTACATCTCTACAGCCATCCTAGTACCCTCCTAACTTTTCTAGTCTTAATTTATATCAAAGATAAAACCCAAGTTAAATAATATGCCCCAACTCAGATTATGCTACTATTCCTCCTAATTCTACTAGCCTTCATCACCAATTATCAAATCTGCCTCTTTAAAATACATAGGACTTCAACCAATTTTCACAAAGAATATCGACATCTACCCAGCCTGTCACTCTCCATAACACCCTATCTTTACAAACAAACCACATCTAATGTATTTATCTTAAAACGAAGTATCCAAATTTATGAGCAAATACCAAACCAAGACAAAAATATAACAGCCACACTCTACCCTATGTAAAATATCAATTAAAATAATTAGCAGAGATATTCACCCCAACCAATTTCCCAGTATTCATAAAACCAACACTTCCAACCCCAAAATAAACCAGTTACCTAATACTGCTCAACAAGAAAACAGAAGCCAAACTCACTTTACTGAATATAAACCTAAGAAGTATGTGCAATAAAATACGTGACATGTGTGCTTACCTTGCTGCATGCACTCTTGATGTATTCATAGCTACCGAAATTTGGCTAAAAAAGAAATTAAGGATAATGAGACTCCCAGATATACTATATTCAGGCATGACAGACAGAACAAGTATGCAGGTAGAATAGCAATACTCTATAAAAAATCCCTAACCGTCACCTTACTTCCACAGGAAATACCCAAATTTAACAATTCTGAACTTATAATGTTGTGTCTTTTGGCTTTTCCCGGTTAGGGGTCGCCACAGAGGAACTCCGATCTGCTAATGATTGGCAGTAGATTTTTTAAGTGCCGAGTTGCCGGCCCTGACGCAGAACCATCAATGAAGGTACGCCCATTCACGCATGTCTCCAGACAGAAGACGCTCTAGCTGAGAATCAAACAGGACAATGTCTTACTGTGAGGCGACAACGCTACCGCAGCACCACCGCGAACTTATAATAACACTCCTAAAAATCAACAATAGGAAGGTTATATGTATAACAGCAATTTATATACCACCAGGGAATAACACTGATACATACTGGATATCTCATCAAATTAACCATGAAACTAGAAATACTGGGAGACTTAAGTATAGATTGGAAACTCATAATTTCCACTACCCCCACTGAATCCATAAACTTGCATACAACTTCAAGCAATTAATAACCACACCTACTAGAATCAATAAAACTTCAGGGAGACACTTAATATTAGACTGGATCCTTACAAACAAAGCATACAAACTGACAAAAATAGGAAGCCTCTTAGATAGCACAAGTGAACACATGCCAACATATGCCATTAGAACTCGTCATAATCTATATAAACTTATTATCTATAACCAAATACAAAATATAACAAATTTCAGCAAAGATATTTTCTGGGAAACACTAAAACAATATAACTGGAATGTACTTAGAATAATGCCACTAGCTACTGCTTTAGAACACTTTAATAACATATTCTTACAGACCTTAAATAATCTAGCACCAGCACATAATAAAAGAGTAAAGTCCAACATCATGCCATAGCTAACAAAAGAAACAAAAAACATATGGTAAAAAGGGGTAAAGCCTGGAATAATTGGTATGAAAACAGAACTCAAAATGCCTTCCAGCAATTTAGACATTTTAGAAACCTTGCAAAACTCCATGTCAAACAGAACAAGCAAATGTACTATACCAATCTACAAGACAAATATCAAAACAACCCAAAACAACTTTGGCATTACTAAATAAACTACACCACCCTGGCAAGAGCACCACTATGTCTCCAAAAACAGACAATACAACAGACTCTATCCCAATACAATTTAATTTCTACTCTATGCAATCAACATTATCTCTATTAGAGAGTACTTCATCTGCCCCCTCTCTCTACTCCTGTCCAAAACCACCAAATGCAACAAATTTTAGTCCAGTACCCATCTCACTCATAATGAAGTTGCTCATTAAACTAAAGACTACCCCCTCGGCTGTAGACCATCTACCATCAGACTACCTAAAATGGGCACAAAAGTCATAGCCTTTTCTGTGTCCAAACTAATGAATAGGTCCATAGCAGAAAGATACTTCCCATCACTGTGGAAAAAATCCTACATCATACCACTGCACAAAGGAGGTATATATACGCATTTTAATAAGTACAGACTGATAGTGATTCTCTCCCCCTGTCCAAACTATTAGAGAAATGCACCCATATGCAGCTGATGCAGTACCTAACCTCAAATAACCTGCTCTCAGAAACACAACGTGACTTTAGGCACCAGCACAGCACCACTACTGCTCTACTACATTTTACCTATATAATAATCCAATATAGAAACAGTGGTGTGCGTGTGTCCACCATGTTCTTAGACTTGTCAAAGGCATTTGATACAGTCTCACACCAGCAGCTACTAATTAAGCTCTCCTCAATAAGACCTTCACAAAATTCCTTGTTGTAGTTACATAGTTACCTAACTGAAAGGCAAAAGACATTAAATAGCAACACACCTACTCTTCCTTTTAACTGGTTACTATTGGTGCCTCTCAGGGCTCTATCCTGATTCCTCTCCTATTTAATATATTTATTAATAACCTTCACACCTCCACTCACCATGCTAGTTTTGATCAGTATGCAGATGACTCAAAATTAGTATGTGCAGCCTCAAAAATAAATAAGGTCCAATCATTACCCCAAAACTTTTCTCCTCTGTAGAAACCTGGTTCAAAGGATCAAACCTCCTACTCAACCCAAGAAAAATAAGTTAATGCTTTTCATCTCAAAATGTTGCCAAAATTAAAGCAATTTTTCACCATGAAGTCAGCAAACAATAATGTCATTGAAACTGTAACTCACAGTAAACTTCTAGACATTATAATAGATGACATCTCAATGTGACCAGCGTATACTGCACAACATTAAATCTACACAACAGAAACTAGGTTTTCTTTATAGGATCAATGGATTCCTTAGAGATACTGCAAGAAAACTCCAGCCACCACCTTCTTACTGCCAACTCTTATACACCGTTCCTACCCTTACAGACAATACTCAAAGAAAGAAACTTATCTCCTGCTACAATAAAATAGCTAAATTTGCTAGCAGTCTCCCTCATAGGAACTATAATTGCCATAGCTTAAAGCAAATAAACTGGCTTGAACTGCACAACTACCTAACATATTCACAGCTAACTACAGCACACAAAGTTATTTATCATCCAGAAAAATGCACTGCGCTAAAAAAAAGTATTACTGCTGTACTGTCCAATAAGGGACCTCCATTCTAGTAACAAACTCTTACTACTCAGAAATAAGTAAAATAATGTTGTAGGAAACTCTCTCTACTCCCAGTACATTGCTAAATTCTGGAATAGTATCCCCACACAAATAAAACTCTCCGACAAACACAGTAGTTTTAAACCACTGCTTCCTGGTCCTGCACATGCTCATCACAAGGTTAAGACTTTGTGCTCACTGTATGATACTCTCCAAATACTCTCATCCTTTTACTGAAATGACAAAACAATTTTTATACATAGCTGCTGCCTGTGCACTCCACTAAGTTGAATGTGGGCTTTCTCTTTAGTAACTTCCACCTCTGTAAAATCTTAGACTGTATAAATATAACTACTGTTTATGTAAAAATGTAAATAAAAATGTAACTACTCTGTGTTTAACTAGAATTAAGTATAATGCAGTGTGAGGAAATGGAGCTTTTCTCCCCAGGTCTCCTGTGAAAATAGGTACTGCCTAGATAGCCATTTGCAGATAAAAATAAATAAAAAAAGAAACAAACAAACAAATAAATAGGAACTTAGGGTTATGGAGGAGAGGGTGATTTTAGGTTTAGGGAGTAAGAAGAGGAGATCAGAGGCTTAGGGTTAGGGAGGTGGATTTTACCCTTTTAGGGACTAATAGAGAGTTGAGGTTCAGGGAATGGGGAAAACTTTTTAAGGTTAAAGTCAAAGTTCTTGGAGGAATAGTTAGTCTTTCATAACTTTATGGGAATCGAGACAGTGGGAGTTATGCACTTGCTAACTCGAATGAAGTGGTAGCATGGAAGTGTTTTGTGAACTAACGGTACACGTGCACTTGCTCTAGATATGCATCTACAATATCATGCTGAGCATCATTGTTGGCTCAGCTACAAAATGTAACTGAATTATCTTTTCACAGTATAAAAAGTGTCACATTAATTCTAGCTTACAATTGAATGCACAGAAACCCAAACTAATTGTATTCACCTCAAATTCTTATATCGACATCTGTCTTTAAACTATCTTTAATCAAAACAACTGTTGATAAAGTAACACATAAGACGTCTACATATTATGACAGATAAAAAAATGATATTTGATCACCACATTAGCAATGTTATACAAACAAGGCATAACAGATTAAGCATACTTTGGAAATTAAAATCATATCTCAGTGAAGAAGTATAGCAAACAACAACAAATACTACCTTCCTTCCTCCTCTGCTTTCTGCCTCTCCAGCCCTTATAAACTTGCAGAAATCATTTTTTTTAAGTTTTTCCTCCATAATTAACCTCTGGCTACCACCAGCTTCTCTCCTCATTCATCAAATCTACTAGAGCGGATATAGTTTCCCCCAGGATAAATTCGACCTATGTCCTGTATCAGTGAAGAGTTTGAGGCTGCTGGTGCAATCTTACATTGCTGCCAAGGAGTGTGCCCTAAACACAGTTCCCCCATGGCAACCTTAGGACCTCCACAACTGCTGCCTTTAGGAGATGGCTAACTAGCTTCTACTCACGCACAATCTCCTGACCAAGTAGCAATCCCCCCCACAGGAAGGTTGAGCTGGAGGAGGACGCTCACTCCTGTCCTCCCCTGCCTGGCTCCTCTAACACTCATGCCACTAGTCGAACACAGGTCATCTGGTGTGACCTTGCAGAAATCAGTCTCATGCAAACTAGCGAAATGTTATCACAAAATGTCCAAATTTGCTGCTAGTTTTTCAAAATGAGCGCTTCTCAATAAAACATTCAAAAAACTAAACAGGTTAGAATTTAAACTCTTCCTCAACTTTTCACAAATCTAAATAGTCACAACATGCTATTGCTGAAATATAATCAAAAACCTAGGAATTTCACACATTATAACAAAATATGAATATTTTAGACAGATCATAGCTAAAAAACATTAGCAATTACATACCAGCAAAAAATCATTATGGTGACTGCATTTTCTCAGTCCATGTGACTAAAACCTCTGGGACTCATTGCCTTTTCATTTGAAGTTACAAGAAAACACTAAAGTATTTCTTAGTCACTTAAAAGACCATGCTACTCAAAGCTGGACCTGACACCTATGTAAACGCAGTAGGGTACAATTCAGTACACCTAAAAACTGTTGACATAACACATTAACCAAATGCTTTCTACCAAATCTTCTAGTTGCAAATTTTTATGTTTAATAATTTTTCCACAGCCGCTATTCTTCTGCTCCCAACTCACCCATCTTCCTCTGCTCAGTCTTCCTCGTCCCAACCATTTCTACTCTTCCCTATCTGTTCTGTCCTCTTTCTCGCATACTTTACTTTTTTCTTCCTCTGACATCATTACTGTAAACATATCTATATGCTTATAAGTCATTGTAAACATTACTCTCTTTTTTGAAAACTGTAATTTAAGTTGAAATAATACCTTTATAAAGATCTATGTTCTGAAGTAAACATTCTAATTATATCCAAACTGCATATTTAACTGATATATATTTGTTGCAGCTGTAAGTTTTATTATTTCTTTGGTACTTTTCTTCATGGGCCTTCACTAAAAACTGATTATTTTAGCTCAATTGGATTATTCAGGAAACAAACAAACAAATAAACAAACACATGTCTTCTAGTATGTACTCATACATAATGCACATGTCTAATACAGAGTGTCTACAGCTCAGCAAAAACTCCAGCAGAATAAACAACAGATCCTGACTTCCATATCGGCTAACTGTACATAACGGGATCATGAATTGAAGGTGCACAAATATGTATCAGAAATGTCAAATAAATAGCTTCTAGGAAGGATCTAACTGAAATATTTCATCATGTAGGTATATACAGTGGCCTGATGTGTGACAAACATGAAGCAGAGAAGGTAAACCTCATCGACAGTATACAGTGTGAGTACAAATTTAGCTCACATTCATAGCTGAATGAGAAAATGCCTGCCAGAGCAAGAGTAAAGGGGAATATTATTATGTTACAGCTTTAACCAGTCTGATTTTTGCAATAAGATTTCCCTTTTTAATCATTTGATAACTGAGTATATTGTTCCTGTAGACTGTTTTCAGATGTCATTCAGGCCAAATGACTAAGGATAAAGGCAAATGTTATATACAAGGAAATCAAGAGCAAACCCTAGACCTGGTCCTCTGACACAGACAGAGACATAAAACCCAGACTCCATCCCACAGGACCCATTGTTTGACTAGCAGCATAGATGCTGAGAAGATGGGAGTGAGTGACCAATGCCAGCTCACCCATCCTGGTCAGAGAGAGAGAGAGAGACATCTTGGCTTCTGTATTACCATCATCTGCAAGAATGCAGGGCCATCACCACTAGATGAAGAGCCTGGTGTGTCCAGACTACAAGTAAAGTGACACTTGGTCAGGAGGTTATCCCTGCATGGAAGTGCACATGCACATCCTAAGGCAGCTATGGTGAAGCTCATGAGTAGTCAGAGGGGTGGGGAATGGCACACTCCATAGGATCTGCAGACTGGCCCACTCACTAACACCAACCATCACCTCCATTGGGGAGTGAATGAGCCAGATGACTCTTACTCCGATGGAGGAACACATGTCAGCTAAGTCCAGGAAGGGTAGCCCTTGGGCTCATCTTCTGACACAATAATAGCAAAAGAACACATCTCCAATCCTGTAAGGAACTTGCAGCTGTACTAACCACTGTCTCACCTTTTCAAGACAAGTACTGAGTATAAATTCAGAAAGTAATGGTTTATGTGAAAATTAAGCAAAGAATATGAATTTGAGAGGTGGAAAGGGAACCTTTAACAAACATCAGTAAACATACATATTAAAGGTAGGAATAGGGGGTGATTATGGGTAATAATAGTGGGATCGGGCACTCTGGATGGGTCCTACCCAGGCAAGAAGAGCAAAAAAAAGGCCAGACACATAAAGAAATTAGAGCAGCCAGTTAAACAGATAACTGTAAAAGAGGAGGCAACTGATGTGCTCAGGACTCAGATGAAATGCACACAAACACAGAGAAATATGAAAATCACAGAGACAACAGGTGGAGATTAGGATCGAATCACAGGCCCTGATCAATGAAGCACAGCACAAAACATTGATCACAGTGCCATGAGAACTAAAGTTAGGATCAGGAAGTAGGAGTGGACACTGAAAAACATGCGCTGAGTGCAGAATTGGGAATAGTAGTGGTGACCATGAACAATGAGCTCTGACCTTTAGTTTGGAAGGTGGAAGTAACCCTGCAGAATGAAAACAGAACAGGAAATTGACAGATGGTCAGAGCCAGTGAGCATTGAACGTGAACTCAGCAAGTAGGAAGAGATGGCAGTGGACTACCAGCACTAAAGACAGATCTGGGTGACCCTACACTGAGTGGGACAAAGCCCTAGATGATATGTTCACATATGTGTTATAAAAATGTGAAAGCTCGCTATAGTTATGAGAAACTGTCTGTCATATTGAATGCAGACTTGTAACACTGGACACAAATGTCCTTTTTCAGGGCTGGCCAGGGAGCACTGTTTAGTTAACTGACTTGATCAAAGTAACACAGTAGGCAAATGGAGGTGGACAGAAACGAACATTGTATCCTTGGCTACAGGAAGCAGCTGGTTAGCAGCTCACAGCCTTGATCCTCTTTGCTAACTGCCAGTTATTAATAGTCTGGAAAACTTTTAGAATATTTTTCTTAAGAATCTGTATTGTGAAATGAGAAGTATCCTTTTCAGTTTCAACTAAAGGGTGATGTTGAATATGCTAAGCAAAATGGCATTTTCAGACAATATTATGCAATGACAGTAACAGCTCATGAGGAAGGATCCATAGCTTCTTCGGTGAAAACTGAGTCTCAAAATATTAATCAGCGATGAAGCTATGATTGTTTGTTCAAAGACACATAGAAAATAATAACAAACATACTGCAGTTTTTGTCAATGAGTAACTTACTGCTGTGGATTAATAAAGCTCTCTTGTGCCGGGAAGGTGATTATTCTGTAGATCTGCATAACAGAAGCATGGGGTCGGGATGCTAGTTGGTAGTTATGCAGCAGAAGAGTCAGAAGGCTGTGTAACAAATAATGATAGACTGTTTATTTATGAAAATAAAAGGTATGGGGTCCATTTTAGCTGCAAGCATGTAATATTCAGTTATCCTGAGTGTTGAAATTGGAAATTAGGCTGCCCCCGTGTCAGTTTGAAAGGATTTATAATGACTTGGGCGGGTATGGTGCAGTAGGTGAATGACACTATGATCTGCCGGAATTCATATACTAATGGTGTCTGCTTCTTGCAGATCAGTTTGTGCAATAGATATCATAACAGTGCATACTAGTTGCTGTTTTAGGGACAACTGCATTAATGGATATCAGTAAACCTGACAAACTAATTGACGCGGCACTGTGTCTGCCAGCCACTTTAAAGTACTTGCTGTTCTCATTAACTAATCAACAAACCATATATATGTTTTGACAAAATTGGATGAATTTGAGTTCTGCTGCTGAATCAATGTACTATGTTTGTACATTTATGCAAGCCTACATAAAAAAATGGCAGATATTTGCAGTTGCTACTTGATCTCAAAAAGCATACTAAATATACTTGCATTTTGTAAGTTAATACAGGCAATAAATCTACCCAAAGTGTTTGCTACTTGCTGTTTCTGGGACTGGGACCTTTGTAGGAAAAAAAAGCTGGTGCAGTGAATCCCAACTTGAGATGAATTAGCTTTTCTAATACTCGTATCCCCTCCGCATCTAACTTAGCTAAAACATTATATTTTTTCTTTATAAAATAAAGGGTATAATGATGAGTTATTAACCCATAAACAGTATGATATATCACTTACAACAAGAGGTGTACCAATCTGAAATATATAGTTGAATTGCTTTCCTGTGCTTTTGTTAATAGTATTGGGTGAGGATAGGTAACTGCAGTGAGAGAAGGGAGATTTATTTAACAACTGTGGTTTCCACTTCTAAGTGGTCTAGGCATCTAGCTCTGCATGGTTTTACTGACATGCATTATGGGTGGCAATAAAACAGTCATACTAACAGATGTGGGTGTCTGTCAATGTTCTTCATCTACTACAGGTGAGTTGTTGTTTAGGAGTCTAATTGAATGCAATTTCCAGAACGCTCTCACTGACAAGTCATTGAGCTAAAATTGCAGTTGTATCACACCAGACAGTGGAGATGACCTCTCCATTAAATCAGCCACCTAAGAATCGTAGGTTTAAATGTGGGATTAATAGACCGATCATTCTGCATTATACTTATATAACAGCATTATCTGCTTGCTAAACCAATCTTTGTGCATATTCACATATCAGCACATAAAATATGGTGGCAAACAAACTCCAGGAAAGGGGCCACATGTGGAACAGAGTTCTAGAAGCAGTGGGAGATGCTGATGTAGACAGACAGAGAGACAGACATAGTAACTATCAGCCTGGTACCAGGCATTAGAGTCAGCCAAGCAAATCAGGAGCTGTGAACATTGTGGGGAGCAGCACAAGCCTAATTAGTATTATCTACTCCCAAAGTACCATATCAGCATAGGGCTTCCCCCATGCTACAACCCCACAAGGGGAAAACCTCATCAGTAGAGTGGTCTAAGAATCAGAAAGACTACAATGCTGAAACCTTCCAGTATAAGGCTTTCACATCATGGTTAGCCATTCTGAATCCTGCAGTGTCTTAACATAAAGTAATATCGACAGTGGTTACTACACACGCTACATAGCACATCATCATATATAAACATACTTGAAGCACACATATTTAACAAATTTGAAGCTTATAAGCAAACTTATACAACTCACAGTAAAAACCTTTCTAAATACTGCATATAAACATAGTTACTACAGCCTACAATGCTGAAGCATACATTATGTACAGTGCAACCAGTTGTAGGAGTAATAAAAATGGAAAAATGGAAAAGTGCCCTCCTCAGTCTCAACAGGTAAATAAACCAACTTGTCAAATCCTCTATGGGCTCCTTTGAGAGAAACTTAGCAAGTACAGCCAAGAATAACCATAAGGTCTTTTACAGCTATGTACATAGCCTAAAAGGTAGGACCCAAGCATGTGCAGAACGAGTGACCAACGGTATAACACACACTGACCACACAGAGATAGCAAACCTGTTAGCGGATAGGTTTGGCGAATATTTCACTCCCTTATCTCCCACTAATGTATCACAAACCTTCCCCCAACCCCCCCTATATATCTGAAGAGTGGGCGCTCAAAGCCTTGTCCAAGGCAAAAAACACAGCCTCCATGGGACTAGACAACATCCCAGGCTGTCTTCTAAACAGGCTAAAACATGAACTAGCATCACCATTAAGTACCCTTTTCATCACAGCCTAACCACAGGCTTTGTTCCTGTGGAATGGAGAACAGCAACAGTTATTCCCCTCCAGAAAGGTGGCCTAGCAACAGACCCAGGGAATTGCAGACCCATAAGACTGACCAATCTCATCTGTAAGGATGTGAAACATATCATTATCGACCTCATAAATAAAGACATAGCCGACCTTCAAACCCTGGATCCTACCCAATTCGGTTTCATCAAGGGCAGATCCTGCTTATTAAATCTGTGGACTTCTTTGAAAATGTGACCAGGGCCATTGATGAGGGCAAATCTGTGCATACAGCATACCTCAACTTGGTAAAGGCTTTCCACACAATCCCACATTCAGACATTACCGATAAACTTAGCAAAGTGAAGGTAAAACCTTTTGTTGTAAAATGGGTTGCCAACTGGCTCACAAACCAGATACATACTATCAAAGTGGGTGACTCCACATCAATCAGCAGACCTTTTACCAGCAGGGTGCCACAGGGGTTAGTGCTGGGCTCCCTACTGTTTGGTATATACTTCTCAGACGTTCAGGTCAAAACTAAAGGGTTGTGGCTGAGCAAGTTTGCAGACGATTGCAAACTAGGGGCAATCACTGAATCCCCAAATGATGCTGGTATACTTCAGGAGGTTCTCACATAAGCCAAAGACTGGTGTATTAGTCAGGGTCTCAAACTGAATACAAAAAATAAAAAAGTCAAAGTTCCCAAAACAGGGCAAACCAGCAATAAAGTTAGAACCACAGTACGATCACCACTTCAGAAACACTTGCCACAAACCAAGCCTTGGAAGAAACCTCTTTTATTCCACCGACTGAGCGCTTTCACCATAAAATGGCTTCATCAGAGTCAGTGTATTACAAAAACCATGATCATTTTATACTCAGTTACATTTAGTGACATCCTCAAATTATTCAATTAAAACAATTGACTATTGCCATTAATTAACTAGTTAATCAATTTAAAACAATAAGCCTCTAAAAACTCTTTTAAAGTACTTACAAAAAAATTCATTCAAAAAAATGTTTTTTTTCATTTGTTTGTTGATCATAAAAAATGACACATATATACAATACCTAATAACATTCTATTTCACAGTAATAGTAAACACAATACATGTTAATATTTCATAAAATTTCATTTATCTAATTTGTGTTTTGTATTGTATAATTTAATCTGTTCTATGAATTGTGTATTATTACAATCATATTGTTGTTGTGTGTTATATAATACTAGCCTTATGTTTCAAAACTGGTTTTATTGAAATGTAGTCATTGATTCCAGGGTATCTAGCGGCGTTTAATCTAAACTGCCACATAGTTTCTAATAATGCTACCCTGTTTCCTATATCACCCCCTTGATCTAACATTACTCTATCTATCACAAAAAATACAAACTTTTTGAATTCCTTACAGTTGATACTATGAATATAAAGTGCATTGTGGGAGTCCTTGTTTTTGATGGCTCTTAGGTGTTCCACCATCCTATCTCGTAGCCTACGAGTGGTCATGCCTATATAGAATGCCTCACAGGTAACACACAAGCTCACATAAACTATGTTCTTTGTGTTGCAGTTACATTTCCCCGGGCAAGGCAAAAAGTACCCCCACCCTTTAACACACACATAAGAACCTTCTGCTATGTACCTGCAGCTTCTACAATGACCACACTTGGACATTCTTGATACCCTACTTTTTTCTTCATTTTCCAAAATCCCTTTCAAGTTGTTCCCTTTACTATAAACAATCCTTGGGTGGGCACCTAGGATGCCCTTAGTGGCATCACTTAAACAGTACTCCCACATCCCTTGCAATGACTTAACTATTTCTTCACTTCTCTCGTTGAATTTCAACACAAAACATGTTCCTGCTTTTTCCTTTTTCTGTCCTTCTTGGTTGATATCCAATATACCTTCCCCCCTTAAAATGGGTGAGTATGCTGAACTTCTCCGTTTGTACACTTCCTTCTTCAATCTTACCAGCAACTTCAGCGGGTAGCCCCTATCCATAAACATACCAATCAACTTGAACATCTCCTGTTTAAATGTACTTTCCTCACTAACTAATCTGGACAACCGCACCATCTGTCCTTTTGCCACTCCTTTTCTCTGGTGAAATGGGTGGCAACTTTTAAAATGCAGGAGAGAATTGGAATAACTATCCTTCCTGTATATGGAACTAGTTAAACCTTCTTCTCCCTTGACAAGGGCTATGTCCAGATAGTTAATATTGTCCTTCTTCCACTGGAAGGTGAACTTCAAAAAACCAGTGGTTTGGTTTAAATATTCAATGAACTCTTTTGCCTGGAGCTCATCACCCTTCCATAGAATAAGCAAATCGTCTAAAAACCAATTGTACAAAATAATGTTCTCCATGAATCTTGTCGGAAAAATAAAGGTTCTCTCCCAGGTCAAGAGAACCATGTTCGCAAAGATAGGGGCGCACCTAGCACCCATAGCTACCCCAGAACATTGCTGAAACATCTCACCCTCAAATTTCAGGAAGTTATTCAAAAGAACTATTTCCATGAGTTCACAAATTAAATTAATCCGATCCTTGTCCACTTTACTACTAACTACCAAACTCTCACGAAACATATCCAAACCTTCCTTGTGAGGTATGGTAGAAAACAAGTTGACCACGTCAACCGTTAAAAAACTGTAGTCCCTGTAATCTTCCTTAACAACCCTCAATCTTTCAAGGCAGTGCCAAGAATCTCTAATCACATGCGGCACTTCCTCAAACACCTTTTTGCACATAAAATCCACAAAGGATGCCAACGGTTCAGTTTTAGAACCCTTGGCTGCTACAATGGGTCTAAACTGCAAGTTAGACAAACCTTTGTGGACCTTGGGAATCCCAAAGATGCTAGGTAGAACTGCGTTCTTGACCATCAAGTAGTCGTACTCATTTTCAGAAATCATACCCTGAAAGAGGGCATCACACAAATATAATTCAATTCTTCTGTAAGCAATATTTATTTCGTTCCTCGATACCCTCTTGTATGTTTCATTATCTTCTAAGATCGACATCATACACGCAATATAATCCACCTTGTCCATCAAAACCATTCCCCCACCCTTGTCCGGTTTCATGCACCTAATGTTGCCTGTTTTTTGAAGCACTTTTAACAGCAACCTTTCCTGTGTACCTAGATTATCAACCAAAGGTTGTTTGGATTTACAAATTCTCCTAAACTCAAAATCCAACAACCTCTCAAGGGCCGAAACCTCACTGCAAGGTGGAGGAATGAAGGTGCTTCGCCTTGAAAGAGTTTTACAACTAGAAGTTTCAATGTTGTTATCCCCTTTATGATTTTCGTGAAAATATATTTCTAAGTTAAGTTTTCTTGTGAACAATCTCAAATTGACTAGTAATTGCGCTATGTCCAACTTAAAATTAGGTACAAAATTAATGCCTTTCGTAAACAATTCAAAATAAATATCATCAATACTCTTGTCTGTATAGTTGTATATAAAATAATCACTCTTCTGCAATACTTGACAAGTCAAATTTGATTCACTACCTGAAAAATCATTGTGAGGTAAGTTAAGGGTAGATACTTCAGATGCAACATTCACCAACTCATGCACCTCCTTGAAATTGTCATCCAACAAAACAACCAAGTCAGATTTCTCCAACACATTATTGCCCAGCATAACCTTACCGTCTATTGTTTTGTCAGTTTCAGTTTGTTTCTCACCTTCAATTTGTTTGTCTTGTATAATTAAATGTACCCCCCCATTTACACCGTCAATGTCACCTTCTGATCTCAAATAATTAGATGTTTGCATGCATAAAGGAAACATAGTACAATCACTGGTCGTCTTAACCAAAGGTACAACATGACATGCTTCCCCATACATAACATAATCATTGGAAAAGTCACAATCTGTTAATACTGTTCGTAATTTTCTTCCCTCCCCCACCCCCTGTGGGGTTTGTCCATGAAGGTTGTTTTCTGCACCTTGTTTTGTAACCTCTTGGACCGACGTGGCCCCATGGGCGGGTCCAAAAAATCCACTTCTTCAAGAATTTCGTCAACACTTTCTCCACTCACAACCCCTGGTGTTACATTGACTTGATCAAAGTCACACTCGTTGTCATGGGCAAACCCATTATTCCCCTCATACTCTTGATGAATATGATTAGAGTGAGAATCACCCCTGTAACTGAATTTACCCGGTGGATAAGCTGTGTTGTACTTATAATCAGCTGTATCCCTGGCCAATTTTTTAACCTTAATTGTCATACTTTTATTCACAAAACGGTCAAGCTTTTTAAGAACATTGTTGAACCGGGCCTCTTGTTGAAAAAATAATAAGTCAGAACTAATGCTTTTGTACAACTGTAAAATTTCTTCTTTAATAGAGAGTAGTTTTTTGTGATTACTTTTTGTAATAATGTCTAACATTTCAAGTCCTGCCCTGTCACATAAGGCAACAAGCTCTGTGTATTCTTCCGTGCCAAATTCAATACCCATCGGGAGCTTCCAAATTCTTAACCCCTTGGGTACTTGATTAAGCTCTTTAGATCGTGCAAGAAAAAGGTTGTCTAATTGTACTGCTTTATATCTGGTACACAGTTTTTCATACCTGTTAATCTGCTCTCTAAGAGACAAACGAACTCCATGCTCTAACGTACGAGCAGCCTTCCGGTCAGTTAGTTCGGGTTCCTTGAACCATGAGAATATATCATCCAAACAAACATCGCCTTCCCTTCTTGGACCAATAAATGGCTGCTCAGGTAACAACACCACTCTCCCATTCGGAGCCTTCGAAGATCCTTCACCAGTGTTGACATTAACATCCGAACAAGTAGCCGGAACAGCAGACCTCTGCCCCGGCGGCAAACTAGACCCAGCATCCGACTGTGTAACTGGAGCAACTGACCTTTGCCCTGGCAGCAAACCAGGAACACTAGCACACGAACAAACATTCCTCTGCCCTGAAGGCATATTAAAGCCTGGAACGACCGGAGAATGCAATGTATAAAGCTCTACCTCAGAGCCAGTGGGACTAGTAACATCCGGAACCTTGTCGTTTTCACACATAGTAAGCAGCTTACTCACTGCTGCTAAAATTTCTCTAAGAATCACCTCCATTGGCCCAGCACCATGTGCAAAACGAACTGAAGCAGAATCGAGTAACAACTTGAAAAAAGTCAAAGTTCCCAAAACAGGGCAAACCAGCAATAAAGTTAGAACCACAGTACGATCACCACTTCAGAAACACTTGCCACAAACCAAGCCTTGGAAGAAACCTCTTTTATTCCACCGACTGAGCGCTTTCACCATAAAATGGCTTCATCAGAGTCAGTGTATTACAAAAACCATGATCATTTTATACTCAGTTACATTTAGTGACATCCTCAAATTATTCAATTAAAACAATTGACTATTGCCATTAATTAACTAGTTAATCAATTTAAAACAATAAGCCTCTAAAAACTCTTTTAAAGTACTTACAAAAAAATTCATTCAAAAAAATTTTTTTTTTTTTTTTTCAGATAGGATGGTGGAACACCTAAGAGCCATCAAAAACAAGGACTCCCACAATGCACTTTATATTCATAGTATCAACTGTAAGGAATTCAAAAAGTTTGTATTTTTTGTGATAGATAGAGTAATGTTAGATCAAGGGGGTGATATAGGAAACAGGGTAGCATTATTAGAAACTATGTGGCAGTTTAGATTAAACGCCGCTAGATACCCTGGAATCAATGACTACATTTCAATAAAACCAGTTTTGAAACATAAGGCTAGTATTATATAACACACAACAACAATATGATTGTAATAATACACAATTCATAGAACAGATTAAATTATACAATACAAAACACAAATTAGATAAATGAAATTTTATGAAATATTAACATGTATTGTGTTTACTATTACTGTGAAATAGAATGTTATTAGGTATTGTATATATGTGTCATTTTTTATGATCAACAAACAAATGAAAAAAAAAAAAAAGAAAAAAAAAAAAAAAAATTTTTTTGAATAAATTTTTTTGTAAGTACTTTAAAAGAGTTTTTAGAGGCTTATTGTTTTAAATTGATTAACTAGTTAATTAATGGCAATAGTCAATTGTTTTAATTGAATAATTTGAGGATGTCACTAAATGTAACTGAGTATAAAATGATCATGGTTTTTGTAATACACTGACTCTGATGAAGCCATTTTATGGTGAAAGCGCTCAGTCGGTGGAATAAAAGAGGTTTCTTCCAAGGCTTGGTTTGTGGCAAGTGTTTCTGAAGTGGTGATCGTACTGTGGTTCTAACTTGAATACAAAAAATACATCATCATTTCCTTCAACACAATGTCCCTTCACACTATCAAATCAACAACAATTTCCTAAGTACCTATGGAGTGGTAAGGGACCTGGGATCACAAGTTGGCTGCAACCTTAACTTTGACCACCATGTGTCTACTGTAGTAAGAAGGCTTTCTATGTAACACACTTGATTAGTAAAGGCATTGCCTTGAGAGCAAAAGAGGCTATAACCTCTCCATAGTCTACACTAATTGGGCCCATAACTGAGTATAACGCCCTGTTCAGCATGTACAGTACAAAGTACCTGCTGCAATTAGAGAGACCGCTAAGGTTTCTAACAAAGAAGATCAAGGGACTCCAGCATGTGCCTTACACAGACCACTAAAGTCCCTGTCACTATATTCCGTGTTGTATAGACTTTTAGGGTAGACTTATGCCTGGCCTACAGAGCAATCCAAGACCCAAACCTAAAGAACTTGCTGCACATATACTTTTCTGATTTTTCTTTCTACCATGATAATTTAATTAATATGTGTTCAACTTGATTGTTCAATACTGTCTATTTGTATGTATGGTGCTTTTCTACCCGGGCCTCTGCTGAAAATGGGACTCAGGCCTAGTTGGACATTTCCTGGTAAACAAATGAAATAAATAAATAAATAATAAAAAATCAGTAAATCAAATGGGACTAGGGCCTAAATATGGCCTGTGACTTAAACAGGACATGCTGGAGGGACAAATTTATCTTCCACTGACTGCTGTGTCTTTGGAACAGGCTACCAATTCATGTGAAACAGAGCACCTCTATGACACTGCTCAAGAGGAACCTAGACTATTGGATTGGGCACTGGGGATAGCACCCACAACCCTCCTGGACATGGGCAGTCATTACTAAATGCAGTCTTGGGTACTGACTAGCATTTTCATGGTATTACATTGAAATGAAACAGCTAGGCTTAAAATTACCTTGGGGTCGATAGCATAGTAATCTCCTTTTATCCTATTATTTCATCCATCTTCAAACTAATAGTTATTCATAGACTCATACATATTCCAAGGCCAGTGAGTTGTATGATTATTAGTGCCTTGCCAGTACCCTCTTTCAGGCTGTACCTCCTTGCTACAGGAGGGCCGTACTGGTCAGTTCTGATGAAAACTTATGGATATCTTTTGGCAATTAGCTGGGTTAAATAAATGATTTCTTGACAACTGTTTTTGCATAATGATTGGAAGAGATGGAACCATCAACCTAAATCTCAAGGTCTCTGGCTACATTTTTGCTTTGCAGTAGTATGTTGTCCATACAGTTTCATAGGAGATGTTATCTACCAAATGTGTCATTTAGTTTGAGTCATTTTCAGTTCACCAAGAGTTTACTAGGGAGATTTCATTTTGGAGGGTTTAGGTGTCAGAGGGTGACTTAAACCGACCCAACCAAATTTGTAGTCATCATCTGCAAACTTTGTTAGTCAGAGGTGTTGGCTCTTAGCTTGGAGATCTGACAAGTAAATACCAAAAAGGAGAGGTCCCAGCACTGAGCCTGAGGGACACCACTTGTCAATTTCATACTTTCTGATGAAGTACCTGCAAATCAGATTGTGTGGGTTCCATCTTACAGCCAGCTGTCCATCTTACCACATAGGGGTCGGCTTTTGAAGCATTTGGCTTATGTATGATGCCAGCATAGAGAACAGTGTAGAAGGACTTAGCAAGGTCAACATATGTGGCATGCAGGCAGGAAAAAAGATAAGACAAAAACAGAAGGGACTTAGTGGAGCAAAGAAACACAGGCTGTACCATGCAACTTAGTATGGATAATTCATTATATGTTAATTCAAGCTTGTGGGAGTGGCTGTCAGTCTGGGAAAATTGTTCTTATTAGGAGGGTTAAACTTCATTATTTGCAGATGTACATAGTTTTGTGTGTTAATATTAAGTTAATAGGTTCTGGGGTGCTTGGGGGGGGTATTTTTTTTTTTTTGAGGGTTTTCATTAAAAGAAAAAGTGTTCTAAAATGTGAAAATAGGTTCAAATGGATATGACAAGAAACAACTGTATAAAAATTCAGCCTGTCAAACATTAGTGTATGCATGTAACACAAAAGCTGAAACTCAACACTTAAGCTGTTATACATAACAGGTGGGAATAATAACTTCTCGTCATAATGACAACACCTTCATAGGTTCATAGGTGTGTACTAGGCTAATGGCCCTGGAGACTTTACAAGCCTAGCCCATAGGATTACCCTGGCATCATGCCACCTAACCTTAGTTCCTAGTGCCTCTGTCGAGTAGAGCCACTGGTGTGATTTCTGGAGTGAATTTTCTATTTCCCATCCACTCATCAAGATTTCTCTTGAAGAAGGCCAGTGAGGTGCTCTGCCTGACATGTATGGGAAGTCTATTCCATAGCATGGGGAGTCTCTGGGTTATGAACCTGTCCCTCCACCATGTTCTGTTGATTGTGGTAATGAGGTTGACATCTCTGGAACATGTGGTGCAGAGGGATTGGGATTTCTTTAGATTTAGCATTCCTAACAGAGCTGGGTCAGACATGGCTTTGTAAGTCAAGCAAAGATTGCCTCTAAGTAGGCGATATGAGATAGAGAATAGTTGGGTTTTTTTGAGTCTGTCCATATAGGACAAGTGTTTAAGGCCTAGGATCCTCTTTGTGAGGTACTTTTGTGACCTCTCCAGTTGTTGCAGGTGTCTAGTAAGGTACATGCCAAATGGGGCATTGTACTCGATGAATGGCCAAATGAGGGAAGAGTAGAGGGAGACAATGACCTCTTTCTTCCTGGATGCAAAACCCTTAGTAATGAGATGTGCCACATAGAAGGACTTTCTAACCACAGTGGCAATGTGGTGGTCAAAAGAGAGGTTGCTGTCAACCTGTGTTCCTAGATCTCTTATAACACCTTCTGTGTTCAGTGGACTACCATCAATGTGGTAATTCAAGGGAACCCCAAGGGGGATGACGACACATTTTGTGGCATTGGGTTCTGACACCAGTCGTTGGTGTCACTGAGGCCTTTCTGTAGAATGTCAGCATCACTTGGGGAGTTAATAATAGTTTTTCTATGATTTCTGAGTGAGGAATGCTATCAAGGCCTTGGCCAGATCAAGGTATGAACCACCTTGCCTTCATCCACAGCTCTGGTGACTGACTCAAAGAAGTCGATCAAGTTGAGCAGGCATGAACTACCCTTCACAAAACCAAACTGTGTAGGATCCAGAGTTTGGAGATTCCCTAAAACCTTGTTTATTAGGTCCATGATGATATGTTCCATAGCTTTGCATATCAAACTCATCAGGTTAATTCAGCGATAATTCCCAGGGTCTGTATTCACTCCTTCTTTGTGGAGAGGGATGACTGTAGCAGTGCACCATTCGGTAGGGACAAAGCCTGAGGTGAGGCTGTGATTGAACAGGGCACACAAGTGAGGTTCCAGTTCACTCTGTAGTTCATGTAGAACACAGCCAGGGATATTGTCAAGTCCCATAGAAGCTCTATTCTTGGCCTTGGAAAGTGCTGTTTTAACCTGTGCAGCAGTAATACAGGGTGCCTGGCAATCTACTGGTATTGTGATTGGTCCTTTGGGAGTGGAGAGGGGTAAAGTTACCACTGAATCTGTCAGCCAGAATATTGTCATGTTATCATTAAATGTGAATGGTCTCACAGAGATATACAAAAAATAAAGAGTATTAAACTATATTAAAAATGCAGAGTAAAAATAGCTATGCTATGAGAGACACATTTGAAAAGAACTGAACATGTTAATTTGATAAAGAAAGGATTCAGGATGGTTATTCAGTGGAATACCTGGGACAAGGAAAAGGGGAATACTTATATTAATTGTGAGATGTGCTCCAATAGTGGCAGAGGAGGAAAAAATGTTAATAATGGTAGATTTGTAGTACTAAGGGGCTACTGGCAAGGGAGGAGGAGGATTATGCTAGCATGTACTTATATTCCACCTAAAACCGCTATAATGGAGCTTAAGAAAATTCTGTGAGAAATAATCAGTTTTCAGCAAGGAATTACCTTAGTTCCTAGTGCCTCTGTCGAGTAGAGCCACTGGTGTGATATCTTGGGCCGCCAATATTAACTTTTCATCTTTTGGTTTAAATTCACCTCTGCTTAACTATTCCTGCATTTGATCCTGATCAACATGAGGTTGTTATAAGAGTTTTCTGCACTTGCGACTATATTAATGCATTTTCCACTTTCATTGCCTTCTCATCTGATCCTTAACCTTATATTCTTTCTTTTTTTTTGACACATTCAATTACTGCCTGAGTTGTATCTACTTCTGGTTTGATTTCCATTCCTGCTTGACACTGATATGCTTCTGTTAAACTAAACAGGAAAGTCATCTTAGACTTATTCTCCTCATGTTTTAAAACTTGCACTATGTGTCAGTCTTCAAAGTTCACCAGATACTATATGTATGTAGTCCTATGACTGCAGATCTATACATGTAATCAGTTATCAGGAGGCCCATAACTCCTTCAGAACTGATAATAGATAGTCTTGGTATACACTGATTTTTATAAATCATTTGATAAGAATGAAGCATCCTTTTTTGTTTTCCTGTCCAACAGACCCACCAGCTTTTGGGGTCAGTCAACCACTCCAAGACTGCAACTTTGGACAGGAAGAGCAAATGGGTTTATAACTTGGACTTTATTTCTAGATGTCAATGCTGTCCTTAGAATTAATTTACATTTTCTAAAATATTCATTACTGAGTTTTATTTGCATTTGTTTATGTTTTATTGTTGAGCCTTCATCAATTCCCAAATAATCATACGCTCTGTCTTGTTCAAGTTCTTTTATATCACATTCCTGTCCCAAACTGATGTTTTCTTGGTGCTGCAGCTTTCCTGTTTTAAAGGTTGCTTTTGCACATTTATCAAGATCAAACGAGACTCTTATATTAGCTGAAAAAGTATGACCACTTGCAATGAAGCTTTCATTTCCTCATCTGATGAACTATACAGTTTTAAGTCATCCACAAAAAGAAGATGAGAAGTCTTTACACTTTGTTGGTTTCTGCTAGCCAAATTGTAGTCATGACCTAATCTGTTAAGTAGACAGCTTAATGGGTTAAGGGCAAGACAAAAGAGCAACAGTGACAAAGGGCCACCCTGGAATATCCCCCTTTGAATTTTTATCCCTGGAATAATAATTTGTCCTTTATCATGGCTTAACTGTAGAATGGTTTGCCACTGTTTCATGGTCACTGTAATGTAATGGATCAGTGTGGGGTGTATCTTATACATTTGAATCATACTTTTATCCATGAATGTTGATACTTTCAAATGTTTTTTTTTTGTAGTCTATCCACTGAAAGAATAACAGTTCACTGTCTTTTCACTAGCATGATTATTAGCTTGAATAAAAAGCTGCAAAAATGATATGAAATATAAAGGGTTAATTTAGAAATAGTATAAAATGCTGAAAAATAGAAAGCAGTAACTGTGCTGGCATAGCTTAATTAGATATTGGCATCCATGTAAAGGAGTATGTTATTGAGAAACAAAGTCTAAATTGCTCAGCTGGCAGCTGGAAGGACATCAACGAATTAAAGAGATGTAACATCAAGCAAGATAAAGTTAGAACATCAAGTTTCAGATAGTGTTGGAACACCACGTTTCAGATAATGCAAGACTGAGTTTCCATGAATCATCAAACTACAAAGAACCAAGGACAAGGGAACAAAGGAACACTGTTATACAAAGAAAGAACTGTTATACATCAGACTTTGAAAAAAATCAGACTTTCTGGTATAAATATGAGTGTGTATAAACAAGCTTTGGGAATTTGCCATAGAGAACTGACAGCATTTGTGTTCCATGCTTGTAGATCTGAAAGGAAAATGTAATAGCAAAATGCATATTAACTGAAGCAGTTTGTCTCAGTGTATTTATTGTACTTAGGACAATACAGTAATAAGACTAGTTGATCACAATAAATAGTTAAATATACGTTGGTATGCATGCATGTAAATGCAAGTATCAGCAAGAAACCAACAGAAGGCAGTATATAAGCATTTATATCACGTTATCGAAAGATGAAAATAGCGAACGCTATTTCATCGAACCTAAAATATCTAAACCACATAATATCGAACATTCAAAACAGCAAATTTTTTCCTTGGGAAAAGAATTTGCTATTCCGAAGCACATACACACAACACAAGCACACCTGAAAAACATCAGTACACACACATACACTTATAATCCTACAACTAACCCAACAACTAAACTATACATACACTACTATCTATCCACTTACCTTAACCCAAACCCTAAGGTCCGTCACTATTGCATACTCACCTAACCTGTGCCCTAACCCTAACTCACCTAACCCGCACCCTAATCCTAACAACCACACAATCGCACACTTACCTGAACCCGAAATCTCCACCACAGCGTTGAAAATAGAGAAGCCACAGAACTGGCCAACCGAATTCTTTCCCTATTAAAGAATTCGGTGTTCTGCAGCTTCGCTATTTTCAACGTTCGATCAAAACGGGTCAATATTAGAACATTCGACGTTTTAAAACTTCAATGTTCTGATATAGACTTGTATATAATTCTTCATCCATGCCATACTTAGATTCTTCCCCTTTTTACAGTTCTCCATTATGACTTTAACAACAAGTGATCCATTGTTCCATATGACTTTCATTTCTTACCATTTTGTTCTGTTGCCACAATTACATTTTTCTCTAAATGACTATAAACTCTGCCTGCATCAATTCCAGTGTATAGTTTATATGTTGTCGGAAGGCAAGTTATTTGTTTATATAGTTTTTAGGATAGCTTGCAGGTTCCCATTTAAGTTGGAGTATTGTTTTTTCTGTTGTTAACCTGATTGGCACATATCTCTCAACCCCTTAGAGCAAGAAATCTGGACAAAACCATAAATAAAAGTGGGACAAAGGCTCCAAAACAGGGACAATTTTTAAATATTGCTCTTACAAACTTAGAAAGTTAATAGAATACCAGATTTTGCATTAGCATGACTTTTCTGAAGGGTATGAAGTCTGAAACTCAAATGTCTGTCATTATTTTCTAACTTCAGTCTTTAATGATTTGCCACCAGTTTGTCAGAAAACCACAATTTTAAAGAAAATGGAACAAAATTATGAGGCAAATATTTGGACATTCTGTGAAGATCTGTACAGTTGAGAGGTATAGGTTGGCGTCTTTTCAGGGAGTGCATATAAATGGCTCTTACTCATGGCTAAATCTTCATGTGAGGATGTTAATACTTTTAGCCAGACGTTAGGTGCTGCATCTGGGCCTAGGGGATTTCCACTTAGGAGCTTTTCTTAACTTTGTTTCAATCTCTCTGGCTGCTACTTTATCTCATTTCATATCCTGTACATTTGAACTTCTTATTCTTTCTTTTACTTCTATCCATTCAGCATCATTCTTATGTTACACAGGATCTTCATAGATATTTCTCTAAAATGTATTTATTTCTTCTTCTGCTTCTTTTTTGGTGGTGTTTCATTTTCTTTTGCCTTGTTTCCCAGTTCTCTATAAAACTTTGGGTCATCAAATAATTTCTTATTTTGTATTTTTGCTTTATATTTATCTGCATATCTTCTAATTTTTGCTGCATATGCTGATATTTTTAGTTTATTTGTGATAGTGCAGAATAGATCCTCATCTGTTTTGATACTGTGCATTGCTTTTATCGCATCTGTCTTTCTGAATATTTTTGCTGTTCCCTCTTCTATACTTTTCTAACAGTGGTACTTCTTGTCTTGATTGCTTTATAGCTTTCTCTGTTCGATACTTCCACGATGGCATTTGATTTCTTTTCTTCCTTTCCCTTACTGCCCTGTGTTTTTGTGGTAAGACTTTATCTGTTATTAACTTAGCTGCACAGTATTATATTCTATTTACTTTTGTTAAATTGCATGAATTTCTATGAACAGTCATAATTGCCGTGTTCATTTGTTTTATCAAAATTCGAACTTTTTGCATTTTATTGAGCCTGTTTCTTTCATTAATCTTAACATGTCTGTCCATCTCTATTAAATCAAGCAACTCCTCTCTTAAATAATTTTCTTCTAAACTGAGGACATATTCTTTGTTCTCAATTTCCTGTGAATATTTTACTGGAAGTTCCAGAGCATTTTCCTGTTCCACGTTCTCTTCAGTTTCATCCTGTGTCATCTGTTACTCTTTCATATGGGAACTTACTGGCCTATCACTCCACAATACTGACTGTGTCAGAGTTGCCACAGTTTCCTATTCCTTCCCTTGCTGTGCAACTCCAACTGAACTTTTGTACTGGTTTCCTGTGAAAGGCTCCAAAGTATCTTCATATGACAAGTGATCAGGTATTTCCTGCTTCACTGGTTTCGCCTTAATTTGGGGATCCATTGCTTTATCCTACTATAGTGTTATCAGAGTTAGATTTTCTATACTAAATCCTTCTCTTTGCAGGTAATCCATGACCTCAGTTTCTATTTTTTAACTTCTCCATTACTAATTCTCTTTTCTACTTTTCCTGTTTGTTTTCTTATTTTTTGTATTGCAAAATGTTTTATATCCAGATGCCTTTGCCTGCATTTCTCTTCAAATATCTTTGGTATTAATTAGTTTTGACTTCTCCTTTGCATAAATATTGAACCATATTAAATTTCCTTTTCTTTCCCATGTCCATATTTCTTCTTCCGATGTCTCCTGATCTTCCTGTTTCTCCTTACTTGGGGGATTCATTGTTCCATCATCCTGTGATATAACCTGTGTTAAACTTTCTACACTAAATCCTTCACTTCACAGTTATCCCATAACGTCAGCTTCTATTTTTTAACTTCTGCTTTGCTAATCTTCTGTTCTACATTACTTCTTTGTGAGCTTATTTTTTGTATTGTAAAATTTTCCATATCTCAATGCCCTTGCTTGTATTTTTCTCTGAATATCTTTTGGGGCTGCTTTTCTTATTGATTAATTTGGCTTTTGCCTTTGCATAAATATTGCACCATATCATCTTTCTCATTCTTTCTCACGTCCATATTTCTTTTTTATACCTTTTAAAAACGTTTGATTTTGTTCCTTATATTTTTGCACTTCCTCAGTCGCTTCTTTTTCCAAACAGCCCAAGGTTTCTTGGTTTATATAATGTCTTCCATGACTTTGTTATATCAATGAACACTAATTTACATTTGAAGCTTTTAACAGTTTTTCTTGTGCAAGTATTTTTCTTTCCTACAATTTCTCTCTAAATATTTTTGTGTATCTTCTGTACCGAAATTCTGGGCCTCTTGCATAGTAGTAACAATGCATAATTTCTTTCTTATCCTCAGTAGTACATTATATCATCTTTATGACTCTTTTTTGCCTTATCAGATTTTGTGAGTTTTGGGGACTACTGATTTCTTCTGCAACAGGGGGCCATCCTCCTCCTGAGCTTGGCCTAGCCCCATTTCGGGAATGTTTCCATGTCTTGAAGATTTATACTGTCATTTTTTAAATTCCTGGCACCAGTGCACCTACCAGGATTGGGTACGTTTTTATCCTGGGACTTGTGTACCCAAATATCTTTTTTATTTTTTAATCTACTTCTATCAATGATATATACTAAATAAAATATAGTCTATATATCAGTGTCATCTTAGTGAGATCTTGTGAAAAATAGGGTCCACCCTGTGAAGGTACTCAGCAAGACTTGAGAATGAATTCAGTTCCAGCAATACTACTCTGCTTTGCTTGCTGATTTATCATCTCTCTATTCGGACCCCTTTCTCCATTTGATCTCTGTAGTTAGTTATGAAGTAATGGATTTTGTTGACTACAGTTTTAAGAGTTTTTGTGCTTTGGCTACAATTACATGCTACAAATGTGACGAAGTGCTCCAGCCTGGGCATTAGCATCTAGAGACCTGTAGCTCTTCTTGCTTTTGTGGGAAGAAGGCGGGTTTACTTACATGGAAATCTGAGTTGACAGTGGACTTGTTTTTTTGTTTATTCAGATTGGTGAGTGAATGTAAGATGCTGGCCTATAAAAGGCCCAGGTAGCGTTGTTGAGTTATGAAAGGCATACTAACCAATATGTGCTGGGCCTTTTGTACATATGCTAGGGCTTAACAATATTGCAGAAATGGATGGAAGAAATGAAAAGTGAAGCAAAACAGCACTTAAGTCATCTTAAAGATCAGAAATGAAACAGTAAATGATCAGCAGGGAATACCTGGAATGAAGTGTAGCGTAAGGGGTTTAAGATTTTTTTCTCATGGCCAAAAAGTCCAACTTGCTCATGCAAACTGAAGAGACAAGTTTAGGTAGCATGTCTGGAGCTATAAGGTAACATCAGGATAAAGGAAATGCCTATGAAAATGCCAGGCTGAATGACTCAGAATGTATTCTTTTGGTTTATTTGTGTTTCTTTTCCTCTGGTGTTTATCTGTAGTGTATGTTCTCATGGTATTATGGAGTCATTTGATCTGTCCAGACGTCAAAGGTCAGGGAAATGTTTTAATCCCCCCAGACATGATATCACCCTCTTCTAATATGACATTGATAAAAGAGTAGTGGAACTGGCTATAAGAACTTTTCAAGACAAAATGGGGTTAAATTGTGGGAAAAACAAATGTGGATGTGTTTGGACAAACCTTGATATATGTTGTGGTGAGCAAAAAAATCATTTCTGACACATTTTCCTAGCAACAATAATGTCATAAACACTGGAATTGAGTTAGGGTTATGGCAATAGTTCTATGATATTCAGGTTGAGAGAAGTTGTTGCTGCTGCTGATGATTGTCTTGTATCAAACCTTATCTCTGAGTATTAGCTTGTTATTTTTGGGGAAGTCTACTTGTACAAAGTCAGTTAGGGAACTGAATATCTGGAGTTTTGTTTTTTTCTGTATGTATTCTATTTATTCTTATTACATACTTTTTTAAAAGTTTCCTTGTATGTCAGCCTATGCATATTTATTTATTATTTATTTATTTATTTAAATTTGTTGACCGGGAGTGTCCGACTGGACGTGGGTCCATTTTCAGCGGAGGCCCGGGGAGAAAAGCTCCACAGTAAAATAAACAGACAGTAGTTACATTGGATTACATAGTGATTAACAATTTAACATAGAAATTACTTACAACATATTTACAGATGAAGAACATAGTACATCAGTAGACAACTAGAATCTTATCTGTGAAGTACATAACAGGCATTAACAAATGTAACAATGAGAAGTTCCTGCTGTATAATAAGTACTAGGCTTATGAGCATCTGATCTGATCTATCATCAAGGTAGTTAGTGGAGGTGAAAGAAAGGTAGTAGTTGGATGGGGTGGATGATATTAGAGTGGGAGTTGCAAGGGCATAGCCAGAATGTTTTAGGTGCGCTTTTAATAAAGTTTTGAAGTTGGTGCATGATGGTACGGAGGTAATTGTGGGTGGGAGTGAGTTCCATAATTTGGCTATGGCACAAGAGAATAGTGCTTCACCAGCAGAGTTATTGGCTTTAGTGATCTGCAAGTGATTTTTGTTGCTGGATCTTAGTGGTCTGGTGGTGCGATAGGGTTGGAGTAGATTCTGGAGGGATGGGACATTTAGTGGATGGTTTACTAGTTTGTGGGCGAGTGAGAGTTGATACCACTGAAGGAGGTGAGGGAGTTCAAGCCAGCCCAGTTCAGCAAGTGAGAGACAGTGGTGACTATGGTAGGATGCCCCTGTGGCAATTTTGCAATTTTGTTGTAGCAGGTCTCTAGCTTGTTTAGATCACATTGCCTTAGGTTGGTATATACTGGAGAGGCATAAAGTAGGGTGGAGATAAGGTGGGAATTTGCTATTGAAATCTTTGCTGCTTTGGTGAGAAATTGTTTATTTCTGTATAATGCTCCTACTTTTTTGTGGACTTTTTTTATGGTCATGGATATGTGAATGTCAAATTTTAGTTTATTGTCTATTTCCACTCCTAGCAATTTGGTGTGTTCAGTTGGGTATATAGTGGTGTTGTCTTTTGCTGTGATGTTAAAGTGAGAGCTGTTTTGAGCATGTTTGGTGGGTTGGAAGATGAGTAGTTTAGTTTTGTTTGGGTTGAGTATTAATTGAGCATCAGATAACCATGTTTCAACAGAGGAAAAGGCTTCCTGTGTGACTTTTTGCAGTTTGGGTAGGGACTGGGCTGAGCAGATGATGGTAGAGTCATCTGCGTATTGGATGAGTGTGCCATGTTTGGTGGCAGAGGCTAGATTATTGGGGTAAACAGAGAAAAGTAGGGGTCCAAGGATGGATCCTTGGGGCAACCCTATGGAGACAGGTAGTTGGGGAGATATGTCATTCTGCCATACAACGGATTGTTGGCGGTCAGACAGGTAACTCTGAAACCAGTTGGTGACTGATTGTGAGAAGGATAGGTTATTGAGGACAGAGATAAGTTGTTTGTGTGGGACCATGTCAAATGCTTTAGATAGGTCTAGGAAAGTAGCAGAGGAGAGATAACCATTGTTTTTATGCTGAAGGATAGTGTTTGTAAAGGAGAGTAAGGCAGTGGTGGTGCTATGGTTTGGTTGGAAACCATGCTGAGTACTGGAAAGGAGGTTGTTATTAAGGAGGTAGTGTGAGACCTGAGAGTGTATGCATCTCTCTAGTATTTTGGAAAGTGGAGAGAGAATAGCTATGGGGCGGTAATTGGTTAGTTCTGCAGAGGGTCCGCCTTTGTGTAGGGGAATTATATGTGAGACTTTCCACAATGTGGGAATGTAACTTTCTGACAGAGATCGGTTAATCAAGATGGATACTGGGTAGGCCAGAGCATCAGCTGCGATTTGTAGGTATTCACTTGGGAGGTTGTCTGCTGCTAATTTGGTGGGTTTAAGTTTAGTTAAGAGTTTTTTTATGTTGGAGGTAGGTACAGGAGAAAAATAGAAGGCAGTGGGGAGATTACTAGTTGAAGGTGTGGGTTGAAGGGGAGGGGGGTTGTGTTGTTTAGCTAGTGATAGTATGGTTTGGGTGAAGTGCGTGTTGAATGAGGTAGCAATATTTTCTGAGGAGTGAGGGATGTTAGGAGGAGGGGTACTGACTTTACCTGGGTGGAGGATGGAGTTTATGGAGGACCAGAATTGTTTGGGGCTGTATTGTGAGGAGTCTAGGGCAGACTGGTAGTATTGGAATTTGTCCCGTTTTATTAGCTTTTTGACTTTATTGCGTAGTTCTAGGAATTTCTGTCTAGCTGCGGGGGTTTTGGTTTTGCGCCAGTGCTCCCAGGCTTTATCCCTGTTTTTCATTTCTGACTTAGTGGTTTTCTATAGCCATGGGGAGGGTTGTGCTTTGGTTCTGGAAAATCTTATGGGGGCATGGTAATTAAGGATGTTCAGGAAGGCAGTATTAAAAGATTCAACTGCGTCATCTAGACTGAGGTACTTTAGAGCATGCCAGTTACATTCTTTGAGGGATGAGATGAATGTGAGTGGGTTAAAGTTTATTTTTTTACGTATTTGACGATAGATGACAGGTTTAGCTTGGTACAGGTATTTTTTGAGTAGGAATGTTGGGGAGTGATCACTGAGGCTGTCTGATAAGCAGCCTGTTATATATGACTGGGGGTTCTTACTGACTAGTATCCAGTCCAGGGTAGAGTGCTTGCTGGAGTTTTTATTTATCCTTGTTGGTGACTGGACTAGTTGAGTGAAGCCATGAAGGTGTACATGATGGGTTGGATTGTTGCCAGAAACAGGATTGCCAGTCAATATTGAAATCACCTAAGATGATAGTTTCTTGGGGGAGATGGTGGGTAGACCACCTGAGGAGGTTTTCTGGTGGAGGGATGTTTTGGCCAGGTGGGAAGTAGCATCCAATTATGTTGATGGTTTTGTTTCGGTTAATTTTGAGGTTGGTATATATTATTTCTTCATTGCCTATTTGTGGAGCTGATGATTTTAAGATCTGGATGTTTAGATGTTGTTTAAATATTATAGCTACAGCACCTCCTTTTTTGTTTAGCCGGTCTACTCTTAGTATGCCGTAACCTGTAGGGAGTATTTGCTCACTAGTAATGTGAGGTTTTAGCCAGGTTTCTGTCAGGACAACTATATCTGGGGAGTATAAGTCTATGGTTGCATGGAGTTCATGGACTTTGTTGGATATACTTCTAATATTTAGGCTTAGTAGAAGGAAGTCACTCATATTTTCCTTGGTCTTTGCACTATTTTATTTATTTAAGTAAAACTAATTAATTTACCTTTAAAACTAATTAATTTACCTTTAAACTCATGTGGTTAGTAGTTATCCATGTATTTATTGCATATGAATTTATGAACTGTTTGTTTATCTAAGGGCAGGGTGACCTTTATTTATACTGTGGAGTAAATAATGTAGGGCAAACACCTACAAAACTGCTTCAGCTGACTACCGATCAAAGAGATATTAATTGTTGATATAACAGCCAGCAGGTAACAGGAAGTTTCTGACCTTCTCAGAGTGGTGGCAGTACTTCAAGGGCAAGAAGAAAGTTGCGGAGGACTGAAGAATTCTATCAGCCTCCCCTGAAAATTGTGTGTGTGTGTGTGTGTGTGTGTGTGTGTGTGTGTGTGTGTGTGTGTGTGTGTGTGTGTGTAAATTATAATTTTGTCTGAAAGACATTTGTCAAGAATAAAGGGGCACTGGAAGGCATTGGTTTTTATTTGCAATGGTGATGGACAGGTTGACAGATGAGATCAGACAGGAGTACCCATGGACTATGATGTTTGCAGATGACATTGTGATCTGCAGTGAGAGTAGGGAACAGGTGGAGGAGACCCTGGAGAGATGGAGATATGCTCTAGAGAGAAGAGGAATGAAGGTCAGCAGGACTAAGACAGAATATATGTGTGTGAATGAGAGGGAGGATAGAGGAATGGTGAGGATGCAAGGAGTAGAGGTGGCGAAGGTGGATGAGTTTAAATACTTGGGATCAATAGTTCAGTGTAATGGTGAGTATGGAAGAGAGGTGAAGAAGAGAGTACAGGCAGGATGGAATGGGTGGAGAAGAGTGTCAGGAGTGATTTGTGACAGACGATTACCAGTAAAAGTGAAAGGGAAGGTCTACAAGAGGGCAGTGAGACCAGCTATGTTATATGGTTGGAGACAGTGGCACTGACAAAAAGGCAGGAGTTAGAGCTGGATGTGGCAGAGTTAAAGATGTTAAGATTTGCACTGGGTGTGACGAGGGTGGACAGGATTAGGAATAAGTATATTAGAGGGTCAGCCCAGGTTGGAAGGTTTGGAGACAAAGCCAGAGAGGCAAGATTATGTTGGTTTGGACATGTGCTGAGGAGAGATGCTGAGTATATTGGGAAAAGGATGCTAAGGATGAAGCTACCAGGTACCCGGAAAAGAGGAAGGCCTAAGATAAGGTTTATGGATGTGGTGAGAGAGGACATGCAGGTGGTTGGTGTGACAGAGCAAGTGCAGAGGACAGGAAGAAATGAAAACAGATGATTCGCTGTGGCGACCCCTAACGGGAACAGCCGAAAGATGATGATGATGTTGATGGAAGGCATTGGTTCACAGAGAAAGCAGTGAAACTGTGTAAGTGAACAGTTTGCAGTTTAATTTGGGTGTGGAGGTTGGAAGTCCATATCCAGGACAGCAATTCATATTTTCTTTATGCTTTTGGAGCCAAGTTGTATTTTGTGGATTAATCATTGAAACATACTTGTGTGCACTTTGTTGCTATCACTTCATCCTTTGTGGAGACAGTAGTGTAACCTTATACTTTTCCTTGGCTGGCTGTGGTGATCCCTGTCATCCACATTTGTCATCAGTTACCACTTGTCCTTCACATTTGATTGCAGTGGTTACAACTACTCCTACCCTAACAAACACATCGTCTATCATGTGATTACTCAACACTACTATTAGAAGAGATCATGTGATCAAGTCACATGCTATCTAGCACTATAAATTTAGGCCCTGATGAAATGACAGGGGTAGGATACAATACCCCAAACTGATAAGTACATTGTCTTGTTTTGAAATGACAACTGTAAAAGTTAAGGCCTAAAGATGGTTTACACCTTCTGCTGTATTTCCCAAGAGTAACAGTCATCAGCTTACAGTTTAAACAAGATATCAGAGGGACATTTCATAGCTCATGTTTCTGGTGAGTGGCAGTCAAGAAGCATCTTCCAGAAAACTCATTGGGGCATTCTTCAGTTTCATAAAGTAGGTTCTCCCTTCGTAGTTGTAGCCTGTCTCAGTTTCTCCTGTTGCAGACAGGGACAAAGTAAATTGCCATCAAAAGGTACTTTTTTTGCGGTATCACTGGAGATATAACTGAACACTGTAATATGTAACAGTACAGATGGTTTTGCAAGGGTCTCAGAGACCACTGTATCCTTAAAGGAAAACAATGATGCATCAGGCTTATTTGTTGACTCTTAATAAAATAAATTGAAATATTGTTTGTTAAAACAAAAAGAGTTGTCTGTAAATGCAAAGAACATGGTACAAAACATTTTATAAAGTGGGAGAATGGAAATGCAGTTTCCTTAAACAAATCAATGCTCCTTTGTAGCAGACACAAAGAAATAAAACACAGATTATCTTACACTTTAAAATGCTCCCAACTTAATATGCTGAACACATCAGCCAACACTCTGTTTTTTAAATAATGTGTCCCAGGTTCTCTTTGGCTAAAGGAAGGGGCCAAAGCTGTTTTGATTATAGTCTGATGCATGAGTACACCACACAAGGAGTATCTCTGTAAATCACACCACAAGGGTTTGCTGTCCAAAGAGTTATAATATATATATTTTTTAGTTTACCCTCAGCATGAGTTTAGCATCTAATTCTGAGAAAAGAACAAGAGAGAGATTGTTATTGCTTCAATGTGCTAACACTTTTGTCCCTTGTGTTAGGAAGCAAGTTTATTGGTTTAGCCTTTTGGGGGTGGGAAATTGTACTGGCCATGTTCATTTTAAAATGTTTTCTGCTTCTAATCAAATGACGACTTTTCAAATTCATCTTTTTATTACATTATAACTCAAGGTGAAGTACTGCAATATTTTTTCAATAGCATTCACAACTATAGCTCAAAAGAAGACACCAGAAGTATATGTTCTACGTCATTGTACTGTAAACCATGGTGCAAACAGCTAATTCAACTAAACATCTTCATTGTAGGTGGATTTTAGCTACGTTTTGGCAAAACACAGACCCTTTCTTTACTGCAGCTGTTTATTCACCTCATCCTGCTGACCCCTGAAAATGCTGGAAGTGGGACAGAGTTGAGAAAGCCTTAGGGATTGTGTCAAAACATCAGGATCTGGAGAAGGATTTGAGAAAGGGTTCGGTAATATGCCATTCGGTGTATTACTGAAGTTCAAAACTCAGTAGCTCTGCAAAATTTTACCTTAAATACTTTGTAAAGTGACTTGAAAATATGTTTGCAGCTAAGAATAATAGTCTTTTTTCCTGTGATATATCTTCAGGTTTAGGATTTGGTTACAAAATGTGACAAAAGTAATAAACATAATAACAGGCAAGAAAGAAAAAAAGGAAGGAAAAGGAAAAACGAAAAGAGGATTGTTATGCGCTGCAAATGGTTTTGTCTACGCAACAATGGTGAAGTGGAAAAACTTTATTCCAGGAGAACTAAAGAATCTGAGGATATTTCGAGTGCCCTTGGGTACTCCTAAATGACTTCTCACTTTTAGGTGTTCATCTTTCAAATTTTGCCTTTAAAAAAGTTTAAGCATTAGAAAGCTAAAGAGTATAGAGACAGTTTCTCGATTCAGAATAGGTAGTAGACTATTTAAGTCTTTCTGAATTCTAGATACTGCAGTCCCACTGATGGTTAGACCATGGTGAATTTGTTATAAGAAAGCTACATCATTCAGCTGTGGCCTGCCCACACAAAAGTTAGACTTTTTTTATTCCAGAACTTTTTTTATATATCATAGCCATCCAGGGAGAAAACTGTAATATATTGCATACCTATACCCATTTTCCCTAGGCAACACCTTAAATACGCTGCTCCATGATAGAGGCCATGGGTTTCCTTTTACTTCCATTATAGCTGGAATTTCTAATTTTGCAATACACTGCTCACAGGATCGTGAATAGAACTTCTGTATTATGTGGTCATACAATAGTTGGGATTATTCTAGGAAGCACTTTGGAAGCTTCATTTTTGCAGTGATGGATGTTTTAATATATTTCCTAATGCTTTGAAATAGTATGTGTTTTTAAAGGCAACAGTACTACTTAAAAGCTTTACCAAAAAGTATTATTTTGCGTTGCAATGTATAGCTTGATTTTTCAGCATGCCTTTGATTTCCAAGAAAACAAAAGTGAACTGATAGTTCCTTATCTCTTGTCAGTTTTTGTCATTTTTGGCAATAAAAAGCATCACAACTTAAAGTCATTTGTAGAAATTACCCAAGTTAGTGTCATGGTTGCATGATTCAAATATGGTTGAGATTATACTGCATTTATGTTACTTTTTGGTAGGTGGTCGGAACTCACCGTCTCCTAGAAATAGAGTTTTGGCTCCCTATTGAATTAAAAACAAAAAAGGTATCAAAACAGATGAACAGCCAATGATGAACATCTCTGTTCTTCTTTAAAGTTATTTATTTTTTTTTTTTTGCAGAGGGCAAACACTCTTGCCCCCTGATCAAGAGGGCAAAGCCCCATCCCCAAGTTTTATATATTTACCCCGAGTATCACTTCTGTGTCACTGTTAGACAGAGGCACAGTATACTAACTTCGAAAAAGGGCATAGCAAAATTAATTTAAAATGGGTGGCGAAAGCCAAACACACTCTGGCTAGGCTTATAAATGCCCTAGGGCAGATAGCCTAGTATGAACCTATGAACCTATATATATATATATATATATATATATATATATATATATATATATATATATATAGTTAGATATAAAATATATATATATATATATATATATATATATATATATATATATGTATATATATATATATATATATATATATACACACACACACATATAGAGATAGATATCTATATATAAATATCTATATCTGTATCTCTATCTAATATAGTCATACACACACACCAACTCTGAGATTGCTATGTCTCAGAGAAAATGGAAAACTGCGACACAGCAATCTCAAAATTAATACACATAAGTCTGCATTTTTGATTATTCAGTCTCCATATTCTGGTATTTGCACTAACGAGTCTCTGAATATCAAGTGGTTACCCAAATTTTACAATGCCTGTCGATGAACTCTAACTTGAAGTGAGCTGGAATCAAGAATAATAACGTAAGGAGATGTGTGGTACTGAATTCCTCCGCAATTCCTTTACTTGTACTAGGTTATTAAGTTGAGCTTGATTGTGAGTCTTTAGCATGTGTGCACTCAAGATAGTCATTTACAAGCCTTTTGCTGTTGTGGTCAAATATATCAAGAAGAGATAGAGGAGCCACGTGTTATATATCTTCAAAATACTGCAAATGTATGGTGTGGATCCACGTTATATATCATTAGAATATCGTTAATGTGTGCTGTGGATGCATGCATTATATATCCTTTACATGTCATTAATCCATGCTGTAGATCCACACGTTATGTATCCTGAACATATCATTAATGTGTGGTGTGGACGCATGCATTATATATTCTTTACATGTCATTAATCCATGCTGTAGATCCACACGTTATGTATCCTGAACATATCATTAATGTGTGGTGTGGACGCATGCATTATATATTCTTTACATGTCATTAATCCATGCTGTCGATCCACACGTTATGTATCCTGAACATATCATTAATGTGTGGTGTGGACGCATGCATTATATATCCTTTGCATATCATTACTCCATGCTGTAGATCCACACATTATGTATCCTGAGCTTGCGGTTAATGTGAGCTGTAGATCTACATATTATCTGTCTTCAGCATGCTGTTAATATGTGCTATGTCAGGAAACTTTTTTCTTTTTTCAGTTAGGCTGTTAATGAACTACTCCTTCCATCTCCTTTGATGTCCTGCAGACTGGTGAGCAGGTTGTTGCTGGCATTCCTTATGAAGGATGTCTGACTACCTTCTTTATCTTTCTGTCTTTGCCTTGCAACCTCATATAGTTTCTTTGTACCACCTACTGAATCACTTTCCTCTGATGCCTTGTTCTTTGCTATTGCAACTCCTTTCTTACCCTGTTTGTGAGCCAACCAGTATTCCTTCCTAGCCTGGTCCATCTTTTCTGTCTCCCACTCTGTTCTACACTTCTTTCTTCTGATGACTTCCTGGACTTCTACATTCCACCACCAGCTTTCCTTATGTACCTTATTTCCATACCTGACTCTGCCACATATCTGCTTTATAGTTCTCACACATGCAGTTTTGATGCGCTGCCATTCTTCTTTGGCTCCACCTATTTCCTCCTCTTCTTGGGGAGCCCTGAGTAATTCCTTGAACTGTTGTACTTACTCTCCAGTCAACTTCCAGGTCTTTAGCCTGGTCTCTCTTGACCTTAGAGTCTTCTCTGGCCACTGTTTGCAGCTGATTATGGCAAGCAGTGGTTTATGCTGTGGGCCAACTGTTTCATTCTGAATGACTTTGCAATCATTAATTCTATCCTAGTGCACTTTCTTTACTAGGAGGAAGTCTACCTGAATTGCATATTGACCACTTTTGTATGTGATCTTGTGACTGTCTGTCTTTCTGAACCATGTGTTGGCTACTATCAAGCCATTTGCCAGACAGAAGTCTGGGGTGGGAGGTTGGCATAATGGTTAAGGTGTTTACCTTACAAACATAAGGTGCAGGATTTGATTCTCACATGGGGTAATTGGCTAGGCTGAAAATGGCCCACAAGGGCAGTTAGCCTAGTACTAATTTATGAACCTATGAACCTATGGAATAGCTTTTCCTTCTTTATTCCTGTTGCCCCACCCATGTGGACCGATAACAGTCCTCATATCCTGTTCTTTGTCCCGATATGTGTATTCAAGTCACCCATTATCAACACTAGTTCATGTTGTCCTGCTTTATCTATCAGGACCTGCAGCTGCTGTCTGAATGCACTCCTTTCCTCACTATCACAACCCTGCTGTGGTGCATAGGCTGCGATAATGAATACTGCCCTAGCACTGAGCTGGAGTCTCATTACCATGAGTCTGTCACTAATTCTGTTGACATCCCACAATGCCTTCTGAAGCCTCTCTCTCACCACAATTCCCACACCATTTCTAGCCAATCCTCCTCCTCCTGCGTACTAGACTCTGGATCCTAAGCTAAGTGGCTTTGCTGCACTGCCCTTCTGTCTTGTCTCTTAGATACCGTCATGTCATCCACTTCCAAGCTCCTGTCATTGAACCTACATTGAGTGCAACAATTCTCAGTTCATGTTTGGCAGGTTTATTGGTTTTATATCCAGCTTTCACTCAACAGATCTATCCCACATAACCTAGGCTGGGCAACTGGACACCGGCTAGCCACAGGGCTGCTGGGCTTATTTATGGCAGGCACACACTGACCATACACCCCTCACACCATTATCATGGGTCCCTGGCATAGGTCAAAGTGTATATTTGACAACATTAGTCAACATGACCACCGAGAGCCATATTTTACACCTTTGAGTGGCTAGCCATGTCATGGCATGCAGTTTGTCACCTGGGTTCCCCTATCTTGAGGATATTGCACACTACAGTAGATGCCCAAGGTGGCTGGTCTATACAACGTTTCTCCCTATAAGTGCACCATTTAGAGTCTGTGCTGGTGTTCACAGGTCCATTCATTGGTGAGTTTGAGATGGAAACACTCAGCATGTTTTTGGAGGTGGGAGGAACTCTCCAGAGACATATAAACTCCAAATCGGCATTGGCTGGAGGTCAGGATTGAACCTTGTAGCTTCGGATGGGAGGCGAAGACTTTAACCATTATAGCAACTGGTCTCTCACTGGCTAAATGGTGACTGTTAATGGATTTATGTATTTTGATATAAACTAGTGATAAAGGGAAATGTACAATGCTTATTTTGTGTGTGTGTGTGTGTGTGTGTGTGTGTGTGTGTGTGTGTGTGTGTGTGTGTGTGTGTGTGTGTGTGTGTGTGTATGCCTTCATATATGTAGGTGTAAAGCCTGTTGTGTGTGTCTGTGTGCGCACGTGTGCAGTTTTATATAGTTTCATAGTTTGTTATTTCTGCATTTAGACCCTAAAACTGCCAATGAATGCAGAATGCTTAATCACAACATGCACTCCCTACTTCCTGTGTAATCACCCAGCCTCAGTTTAAAAACACTGAGCAGTGTTGTGGTGCACACATATCATGGTCATTTGTAGCATATCAATACTTTAAGATAAATATGTGCCCATTTCCCATGTCTTACCTTTGTTCCATTTAGAAAGTGGACCTCACAGTCTAACACTAGATAAACCATCAGTCAAATCAATATCAAGATATTCTCTTACTCCAGCATTTTCCTCTAAGTTAAATGCAAGGCACATGTTTATTTATTTTTTTTATTTATTTATTTGCATCTCTTTTCCTGGATAGACTACTGGGCCAAGGTGATTCCGTTTTCAGTGGAGACCCGAGGAGAAAAGCACCATAAACAAAGTATAAGTATTACACAATACATATATAGTATAATAAGGGACAAACAATATACATATATTATAAAACATACATTACTTTTGTACAGCATAGTACAAATTCAGTGCAGCACCGTACAGTGGAGAAATAACAGACAGTACATTCAAAACAACATACGGTAGTTCAGTACAACCCTAGTCACAGATTTGTGTCCCAAAGACTCCCCTGTCTGTGGAATAGACTCCCTTTCTATGTCAAGCAGAGTACCTCTCTAGCCCTCTTTAAGAGTAACCTGGACAACTGGATGGAAAACAGAAAATACACCCCTGGGATCCCACCTATGTCCCCGCTGGACAGGGGAAGCAGGTGTTGACTTTGAGGGAACATGAGCAAAATTCTTGGCTAGGCTTATAAGGGCCTCTGGGCCAATAGCCTAGTATCATCCTATGAACCTATGAGAGCTAGAGCATAGCTATTAACAATACAACTGAACAAGATGAATATACATAATATGCAGTAGATCCAGTTGGTGATAGGAAGAGCTTGGTGTGAAATCTATGCAAGATGAAAGATAGTGCTATCTAGGTAGAAGATTAAAGAGTTAGGCCAATTGCCAAGAAAGGCAATAGGGGTTTGGTAGAAGGCTAAACCATAAGAGAAGTTTAGGAATTCAGAAACACAGTCTGGTGATAAGAGCAGCTAAAGACATAACTTTAATTTAGTGTGAGTAAATGTAGAAGAAAAGTTAATCAGAGCAGAGAATCATCTGCATATTAGATGACAGTACTTTGAGTAAGAGAGGTCTGGAAGTTATTGATAATGATGCTGAACAAAAGGAGCCCTAATATGGATCCTTGTGGAAGACCTGCTGTTGTGTCAAGGAAAGGAGAGAATGAATGTTGCCATTTGGTAGATTGTTGACTGTATGTGAGGTATTTTGAGAACTAGTCTAGGGATGGGGATGAGATGCCTATGCCTGACAGTTTAGTGAGAAGAAGAGAGTGTGAGACTATATCAAAGGCCTTGGAGAGGTCTAAAAAGAGAGAGGAGACACTTTTTCCATCATCTTGGGCCTGGTTAACTGTGTCACAGAAGGATATGAAAGCTGTAGTAGTGCTATGGCCTAATCAAAATCCATGCTGAGTGGGAGAAAGGATGCGATTGTGAAGCACATAGTGAAGAAGTTGGGTGTGAATGCATTTTTCCAGAATCTTAGAGATGGTTGAGAGGATAGCAATTGGATGGAAGTTGGAGATGTCTGTGTTAGTGCCTCCTTTATGAAGAGGCAGAATATATGCCTTTTTCCAGATAGTAGGTATGTAGGATTCCAGAATACATCTGTTAATAAGTATGCTGGTGGGATAGGCTATAGAACTGGTAGATATTTGTAGGAACTCAGGAGGTAATTTGTCTGGGGCATTGGTGCAAGGTTTGAGTTTTTGAAGCAGATTTTTTATTGTGTTGGTGGGATAGGTGAGAGAGGGAAGTTGATGAAAGGGGAAGTAGGGGTATGTTGGGTGGATGGGTTGGAAGGAAAGGTGGCAGTTAGATTAGCTATAGTATTGATGATATAGGAGTTAAAGAGTGAAGCTATTTCTGTGGGTGTTTTGTCAGGGATTGGGCAAGGATTGTTACTTGACCCTGGGTTTAGTAAGGAATTGATGGAGCTCCAGAACTTTTTAAGGTTTTGTTTATGGAGGTTTTGTAAGGTAAGGCAGTGATCTTTTTTTGTCTTTTACAACTAGTTGCTTTATTTGATTGCAGAGTTGTTTATATTTTGTCAGGTTGGAGTCATTTTTGCTATTTTGCCAGTGTTTCCAAGCTTTGTCCCTTGCAGTCATGAGCTGTTTAGTGGGTTTTGTGAGGAAGGTGGTGTGGTTAGTTTTTACTCTTGTTAGAATAAGTGGAGCTTGGTTGCTTAGGACCTTCTATAATGTAGCGTTAAAGAACTCAACAGCATCATCTAGGGGTAGGAATTACAATGCATTCCAGTCAGTGGATTGTAAAGTGTTATTAAATGTGGTAGGGCAGAAATGGGATTGATATCTGTTTGTAGTAATGTGTACTAAGTGTTGGGGTGGTTTTTCAAAGTATGAAGGCAAGTAAGTGATCGCTTATGCTGTTGGGGAGTGTTCCTGTGGATGCAGTTTTATTTGGTTCAGAGACCAAAATCCAGTCCAAGATAGAGCCACTGTTGTTGTTGTTGTTTTTGTTTGGTCTGCTTATGTCGTTAATTAGTTGAGTGAAGTTATATAGGTTAATATTGGAGGTGGGATGTTGGTGGGAGATGTCTAGTTAATTAATATTGACATCTCCTAAGATGATAATTTTATTTTTTATCTTGTTTGATATCCATGCAAGTATTTCCTGTAATACAGGAATGTTATTGGCAGAAGGAATGTATAATACAATAATACATATGATTTTGCAATTGTTCATTTAAGGAAGGAAACTAATATTTCAGCTGAGGAGAATTGTGGGATAGGCTTAGAGTATGATATGATGGGGAAGGTGTTAGGAAATATCAGACAGACTCCTCCGCCTTTTTATGGGATTAGTCATATCTAAGGCAAGCAAAGCCTGGGTTAGCAATTCAGTATCATTAATACAGGGCTTTAGCCATGTCTCAGTGGCAGCTATGATGCCGGGTTTATTATGAGCTATCCAGGAATGGAATTCAGGTATTTTGTTCCTGATACTTTGGAGGTTAATGGTTGTAAAGTTTAATGATTTATAGATGTTGGGGGGGTAGGAGGGGTTGGGCTTGGACCTGGGTTGGGGTGTATGTCCCCACACTGGGATAGTGTAGAACTTGTGGGTGGGAAAGAGTCAAATTCCTGTCTTCATTTTGCTTTTGAAGGATAGTTTTGAGCTAAGGTTGCATTGTTGGTGTAGGGATGAAGGAGTGTGGGAAGGATTTTTATTTTTGAGCATAGTATTAAGTCTGTGGCATATAGGCTAGAGGATGCATTAGAGCCGCTGGTAGGTAATTGTGTTTGCTGGGCTATAGTGGCTGTAAAGTGGTAGTTGAAGTAGGTATTTTGTAGTGAGGTTAGTTGTAGTAGGAGGTAGAAGGATAGAGACAGGGTAAGGAATATAGTGTTAGAGATTAGTGACATAGTGTAGGAGTTGGAGTGGAGGTAGTGTGGATGGGTGTGAAGTAGGTTAGGTAGATATTAAAAGTTCTGGAAGATAGAGGGAGTGGTAACTTGGGACGAAGTTGTCAATTAGTATGCATGTAGGTAGTGAGTGTGAATTAATGATGTATTATGGGTGTATGTGAGAATGATGTATATGCACATGACTGGTGGATATGTGGTGATGGGTGAAGCTTTGGTTAGAATAAATGTAAGTGAAAGGGGGCCTGGGCTGGCTCAGCCCAGGCTAGAAGACAGCAGCAAAAAACAATCGATCAAAAATCAGGTAAGCTTTGATTGGAAGAGAGTCTCAGTGTTACAATAAGAAATTACAGGTCCATTACAGGGGAAAATCCACTAGAAAGAAAGTATAGCATAGTGGTTGGAAAAAACACTAGAAGGAAAGTATAGCATATTGGGTGGAAAAACCACTAGAAGGAAAGTATAGCATATTGGGTGGAAAGTTATCTAAAGATGAGAGATGGAAAGGGGTAGAACTTGCAGGCAGGCCAGTAAATATAGGAACATGAGATTTTGTGAAATGCAGAATGGAGAACTGATAGTGACCAGGAAGGCTAGGTGGGATATGGACACATGACATTTGAAAGCAGGGGGTTAAGAGGGACAGGGGTATGGCATAGTTGATGTATGAGGGACTGTGGGTTTACAACAATTATTATAGCTTTAATTAAACAATATTATTTGTTACATTGTATTATTATATGTTTTTCATTATTATTATAATATTATTATTATCATAATATTACATGTTACACTTAAATTTCTAAATCTTAAACTAAACAAGCATAATTTTTAGACTCCCTCACTATATGTATAATATTGAAAGCCTGTTAACCTTTAGGTGAAATTTTCAATTCTCCAAATCTCTAGGTGTTAATTGGCAGAAAGCCAAACTATAATCAAGAATTAGCCTAAACGTGGAATTATATAGAAATCATTCTACTGATGGCTATCTAGTTGTTATTACTCTAAATAAGAATCCCAGCTGTCATCATGTTTTTTTTAATGCTTATCACATGTCTTTTCAACATGAGTCCTTGGCCAGCTTGTATTCCTAAGTCTGTGCTGGAGTCTATTCCTTCATATTGGTAATTATTCAAGGTTATTGAACAACAATCAAGCTTTCCAAATATCATGTCCTTGCATTTATTAGTATTGAGACACAGACCAGTAGTAGATGACCATAAAATTGTTTCGTCCAATTAATTACTTAATTTGAAAAAAAAATACCATTATGGCAAACAGCGTTACTGGTTTTATAATTGCTAACACACTTGCCCAAAAAAAAATCTGTAGATCTTGGAAATTTAGAGAAGACCATGTTAAACAATACCAGTCCCAAAGCAGATCAGTGAGTGACATCAGATGCAATTTTCAAACATTCTGTGTTTGTTTCATGTGTTACTACCCTTTGTTTTCTGCTGCTCAACTATTTTGTAATTCTAGACATTTTATAAAACCATAGTGTGACAAGTTAGGACTTATATAGGACAAAACTATTCTGACAATTCCACATGGTTTTAAGTCAGATAAAATAATATTTAGTATTTTAACTTTATCTGATTTATGATGCGATAATATTGAGAAAAAAACATTTATAAATATCATCACACAACCCTCTTGTCTTATTTGTAATACAGTGTAAAATTAATCATATCCCTGTATTTTGACAGCCATGCTATTCCATGCCTCTGTAGTGGCTATGATGTCAATTTCTTCCGTGTCGCCAACATTTCTAGGTCATCAATCTCATTATTCAGACTTTGGGCATTTGCATTACATCAGCCTATTAATTAGATATATTGTAGCAAATTGTGTTCTTTTAAATTCATAGGGCCTAAAAAGATTTATACATTTTGTAAATGTTTTTTTCTTAACTGCATTTCCTTTTATTGTCAATTGAATTTGATCTCTTGTAAATATGAAATCCTGACATACAATTTATTCCCAGAATCTTATTACTTCAAAGGCCTGTTTGAGGCATTTTGCCTCATCCAATTATTAAACATCTAGCCTTTGAAAACTGATAATAAATATTAAAGCCTGAGCAAGGAGGGAGCTCATGAAAAATAACGTATCTTTTATTGTTTATAACTTTTGTATATACCCAAAACTGCATCATCCCTATGTTTAATCTGTATTATTTATGATCATTTGTTCCTGCTATTATGATATTACTACAAGTCCCTGAATATCTTAGCAATTTTGGAATTAATTGAGTTAAATCTACCAACCTGGCCCCTGACAAAGATTGAACCATTACTTTTTTATCTATTTCAGTCAGAGATATTCATTGTTTTTTTTAAATGAGAATCACATGATACTAAAATGTTTTCACCCTTTACATTATTTTCCTTACATGTCTTAGATTCAATTGCCTAATTTCATTTTATCTAATTAAGGCCCAGAGTTTCATCTTGATTTCCAGTCATTCCTTTCATATTTCATTATAGGTCACTAAGCTTTTTAATTCAACAGTTTATTCCTACAAATGATTATTTTCTAAGCAGACACATCCCTGTTTGGTTTTTGCCCTCTTATTACTCTTGTTACTATATTTCAGGTGATCATACACATTTTCAATTCTATTTCAATTCTATTTTCTTTGTCTGACTCTTAATTTTGCGTTAAATATGCTTTAGTTTTTACTGATTGGTTTGTCTGTGTGACCTTTTTTCTCATTGTTTTAGTTTGTTGGTTGGGATATTTTGCAGACACCCTAGTAGTTATGGACATCAACTGTGTATGACAACCCCATGTTTCTAAAGGTTAGCCAAACAGTCCATTTATGCTGTGCTGATGAAGCCATAAGAAGGCTGAAACATGCATGTCCACAGCTAGTGGAGTTTGGCGTTATTGGCCTCTATTTGTCCATAATAGACTCATAAAGAAAACAGTCATGAGCATTCAGAACTGCCATAAAGCTGAAACACCTGATATCCCTAATGGGTCATTTCCATATATCCCATGTGCCTCCAGTTCAAGAGGTTTAGTGAATCACACAGTGGAAACTCTAGTTTGGCAAGATTTTTCTTTTAGTTTTTACTGATTGGTTTGTCTGTGTGACCTTTTTACTCATTCTTTTAGTTTCTAAGTTTGATGGAAATCATTCTGGATTCTACCTGCTGAAACATATTATTAAAAGTAGATTTGTGTTGAGAAAAGTTCAGATCACCTGAGATGGAACTAATTACCTTTGAGATTTCATCTTTTTTTTCCATTTTACTTTTTTATTGTTTTAGTTTTTCAGATCCAGTGAGAAAAAAAATATGAGACAAAAGAAGAAAAATACATAATCATATTGTCTAAGAAAACTACAAAAAAGAGGAACTAACCTAACACAACATCCATTTGTAAAATAATCATAGTTCCCCATTGGGTAGTTTTTCTTATTTGTAATGTTATATTGTTAGTGTTAGTAGAGAGAGAGATAAGGGTTTTTCAATGTGAGGAACCCAGGGAAGCCAAGAGTTAATATGGGTGTGATAAAACTATTTACAATATGTACAATCTGGATGCCACTAAAGGTAGGCTAAGAGAGATTTGGGACATAAATTAGTTATTTGTTTTATCTAAGCTAAGAGTTTAAAATAATTTTTGGAGTTGGTTTTCATCGGAAAAAAAAAACTGGTTCCAGTATTGGGGTATTATCATTCAGGGAGTCAAAATGGAGTCTAGCAAGCAGCTAGTATGTCTGAATGTATATGGTTCTTTTGGTGTTTTTTGTAAATAGTTTGTAAGAGGTTATGTATTTTATTGCCATGTTTTGAAAGTTTTCCCAGGAGATTTTGGATTTATTAAGCCATTTTTTTGCAATAAAATTAATTAGGGCACAAAGTGTGATTAAAATATGCTTACGAATACCAGTGAGTGATTTTGGAGTTATATTACAAATGAGATTTCATCTTTAAGAGTGGGCATACAGACCTCGTTTCCTTTAATAGATTGAGTTCTAAACCCATTCTGTCAAATGAGTGTAGTAATTCCAGATGAAATGGAGAATGTTCCTCAACTCCTTGAGCAAACTTCGATAAGCACAATCCCTTAGGTACATGTTGATGCTTCACATGCTCACATAACAAATAATTGTCCATCTGTAAAGATTTAAACTTGAACAATGCTTTATCTAACTGCTTAATCTGTTGGCCCATAGTCACTTTGCTACCTTATCGTTGTTTTTTGGATTTTTAATTTGTGTTGCTACCCAGTGTGACTCACCTGCTCAGTTTGCTGTTTTCTTTTTGAGACACAAGAAAAATGCACATACAAACAATCCATAGACATAGCCTGTGTATTACTATTTGAATTAGCAATAATCTCAGTAATGAAACTGCGTTCTATACATGATTGAATTCTAAAGCAATTTACAGAAGTTTCTATACAAAAATTGCAATTGTCTTAGGAAAAGAAAAAGCATTGATGAATATACTCACTGCTATAATGTGGCCACCAGTCCACCTTCCACCAACATGGCAACATGTGCAAAGACACTTCCCAAGAAATAGCCTGCAATTTCGTCAGTGTAGTGAGTTTAAAGTGTACACCTGAACTGCTGCAGGTAGAAACAACTAGTTATTTTTTACAGTAAAATTTTGGATACAGCTACCTCACTGCCAAGTAATCAAAATAAAATGAAATAAAATGCAACAAAACAGCCAAAATAACTAGATTTTATTCACTAGGAAGCTTTTGTATCAGTCTTAAAGGGGGGGTCTACAAAACTGTATTTACAAAGAAGTCAGGCCTATATTTGAACTTGGTTCTGTTGCTAAATTTCTACACTCTGAAAAAGCAGAACAATGACTAACTCTCTGAGGTGTTAATGAGCTGTTTCTTATAGTCCAGGGTACAGGGCATGATTCCTTCCACCTCCATTTGTCTGCCGTGTGACTCAGCAAGTCAAAGGAACATTTGTATCCAGTGGGCTAACACGGTCAACAAATGCATAAAATAAAACAAAAATAAAAATATTTGTAACACATAAAATCCGTTTCACAGGGAGTCCACTAGGATTCTTTGGGTTAGACTATTCTGGTAGAGGCTAAAACAACAAACACAGAAGCACCATATATAACTGTCTGCCAATTCTTTTTTGGAACAAACCACAAATATACATTAAGCACTTTCATCCAGAAACTTGGGACTTCATCAGAACATTTAAAACTTCCATTACATACTATTTAAAGCTTCCATTTTTTGAATAATCATCCATTAAATGTTCTGAAGAAGTACCAAGGTTTGGGATGAAAGCACTTAACGTATGTTTGTGGTTTGTTCCAATAAAGAATCAGCGGACAGTTATATGTGCTGCCTCTGTGTTTGCTGTTTTAGTTTTTGGATTTTGTGTTGGTTCCAAGTTTCTATTCTGGTAGAGGGGCTGGAATGCAGCTTAAATTGTGAAACTGATGGGTAACAGCACTATAACATTTGCATTATAATTTGTGATTAATACACTAAGGTGTTTTTGTTGCATTGACTGACCCAGGTAAAGCACCTATATTTGTGCTGAAATTCTTATAGGCTTTGTGTGTACTGCCCAAACTGAAGCTCTGTGTCCAGTTTATGCCCATTTGTATTACAGAAAATTTAAATTAAGTGAATCTCCATGTCTTAACACACTTGATAAGCTTCTTTTTACAAGAAAGTTTTCACTGGGAAAAAATAATATTTTTTTAGCATGGCTTCCCTACACCTAGATGTAGATGTTTGATTGGGTTGTAGCTACCCTATCATATCTGATTGCATTTACAATTGCTCAAAGGTCATACCATTGTCCTAGAAGCATTGCAGTATTACTGTTTAAGGAAGGCCAAAGTGGTTTGTATTACAGTGCTTCTTCTTTCTCCGGTGTTGTGTAACAGTTGAACTAGTATCTATAAGTGGGTCTATGTTCAGCCATTGAATGAAAATTCACTCAAAGGGCTAAACATTGAAAACTAAGCATTGAAACTTCACTTACCAAACATTTACTTAAGTAAATAAGTGAGATGGGAAAGTAACTAGTTGTCCAACACTTCGCCATCTCACACAGCAGAGTATTTCAAGGGCAGACAGGGAAGTGTTGTAAAACTAGTTAGTTTACCTCGCTCTTTTGGTGGAACGAATGCTCAGTAAGTGAATGTTTGATGCATATGGTTCAATGTTTAGTCATTCAAGTGACTTTTTATTCCATGGCTGAACATAGAACCTCGATAAGTAAGGGGTAGGGGAATGAAGCCCATAATAGGGCAATGTTTTTGACTTCTATAGCTGCAATTTTGTGCTCTCGGTCCAATGAGATTGTGATGTTATGAGGCAGTGTGATCTGTGCCAGGGAGAGTAGGGCAGCACATGTGTACATATGCTAGCTGGAGTTTTGTAAAGAATTTTATGTTATTTGACTATCACACTGATTTGCACAGATGTTTGAGTTAAAATTATATTTGTAAAGTTACTTGTGTTAAAAATCTATCAACAGTAGGTCCTGCAATGCACACATTTATATTAGGTTGCATTGTTGTATCTGATCAAATGTGTATGTTTATCAGAGAACCCTGGAAGGGGCAGGAAGTTTTAAATTGTGTTATAGCTTTCAGATGCTGCCACAGATCTTAGCAAAACTGTGTGTGTGTTCGTGTGTGTGTGTGTTTGTGTGTGTGTGTGTGTGTGTGTGTGTGTGTGTGTGTGTGTGTGTGTGTGTGTGTGTGTGTGTGTCTGTGTAGTACCAGAGTCAGGTGACCAGAAGTGATGTCATTCTCTAACCCGCATCTGGTTTCTTTGGAACTCTAACACTTTGGTACCTGACAGGAAATATTTCTGACAGGATATATATCTCACACATCCACATAGACAAAGACAGACATCATCTGGCTTTTGCTGTGGTAAGAAACTCAGCACACATCAGCTTTCCTTGCTTTAGAAAGTAGTCAGGGGACAGTAATTGTTTAGTTAGTCATGGACATTTAGTGAGAATAGTTTAGTATTGTTTTCTGTATCTGTGAGAAACTATCCAGCTGTATTATTTTTATATCTCTGTGGTACAAACTCCATTGTTTATTGTATTTACTATTCTCCTGTTTTCTGTTTTCATATTTATCATTAAATGTTTTAATACCTTTCATTGTGGCTGATCCTTTAGACAATACTTTTAACATATTGAGAGTACTTATGCTTGTTTTAGTGATACTTTGGTCACTCCTGAAAGCCTTTCTGCTTTGGTTATGCTCTACCATTTGTATAAGTATTAATTTTACACAGTATAACAGGGTACCATTTCTAGGAGCCTTAGGAAGGGGCACAGCTAGTAAACCTGTGCCAGCTTTTCTGAGGTGTGTGTGTGTGTGTGTGTGTGTGTGTGTGTGTGTGTGTGTGTGTGTGTGTGTGTGTATGTGTGTGTGTGAAACAAGGGCATAGAGCTCCAAAGTGGTCAGTGTAGAGTTTTGTGTGGGTCTGAAGAGAGAAAGAGAGTCCAGCCCTAGGTCTGGAGCCTGCTCCCTGTCTGCTCTTAAGGGTAGTTGTGCTTGGTGCAGGGAGCTGCATCTGAAAATACTATGTGAATCCATCTTTGCTCTTAGTGACCACCTCTCACTATAGTCAGTGGTGAGGATTGAGTCTCCTTGATTGCTGGCCCACAGTAGGGACCCTGACACATAGTAGTGACAGCTGGGTGGGATATCAATTGAGCTTCAGTAGCCAGTGTGTAGTTGTCACTGAAGGTGTGTGTACTCTCATCAGCTACAAGGTAAACATACAAAGTTTCATTTTCACAACAGTTTTATTTATTTTTGTTAGTTTAGTTTAGTCAGGGAAAGCAGGCAAGGATGTCAGCAGAGGATTGTAGCAAGCTGACAGAACTAGTTGGCCAAGGTTTGCAAAGCTAAAGGACTGGTGCATGACAACCTGGCTAAAGAGGAAATTATTTCAGCCTTGGTCACAGCTGCAGCACGGGCCAGCAACCTGGAAGACAAACAGTCTTGTGATGGGGATGTGCAGTCTTCAGAAACAGGACTGTTCACTTTTTCCTCAGAGGACATAAAAATCCATCTGGAGTTAAACAGACTTGAACCTGAGGCCAAACAACTATTGAAGCAGATGGAATTAGAATCAGAAGAGAGACTGTGGCATTTGGAGATTCAAGAGAGACTGTGGTGTTCAAAGGCCGAAGAAAATGAGAAACAGCACCAACATGAGAGGGAGATGCTGACTCTTCGGCAGGGTCATGTAGGTAATGGAGAAGGGAATAACCAAACCCCAGAAGCAATACGTGGCAGAAAATTTCTTCCAGAGTTTGCAGAGGGTGATGATATTGATAGTTTTATGTATGTATTTGAAAGGGTATCTAAACAGTGTAATGTTGACCAAGGGCTCTGGGTACACAGTTCCTGACCCCCTTACTTCATGGTAAAGCTGTAACTGCTGTTTTTAAATTTTCTGATACTGACTGTTTAAACTAGGATAAAGTAAAACAATGTTTACTGGAATGTTTTAAGTTAACATCTTAAGATGACAGAAAAAAAGCTTTGTGAGCATAGACAGAAGGTAAATGAAAATGTATTTGACTATATTGCTGAGTTAAGTACTTATTTTCTTTGGTGGGTGAGTGGGTGTCAGATCACTACTTTTGAAGGGCTGGCAGACCTTTTGGTGAGGGAACAAGCCCTTAGCACTTTGCATGAGGACATGATAATCTGGTTGACAGACAGAAAGTGTAACTCTGCAGATGAGCTGGAGAGAAAAGGGGATATCTACCTAGCAAGCAGGACATCACTGCACAAGAAGGGGATACCCAATGCTGCACACGGTTATAGTGGACCCCACCCCATGGTGGGCAGCCTAAACTACCCCAACAGAGTACATCAGTAACAGGGGAAGCCGCTAGTTCAGGTACACAGTCAGTACCAAAGGTTAGATGTTTTAAATGTAACCAGAGGGGTCATGTAGCATACAAATATCCACTGAGGCAAGGTGGGTAACAAAAGGTGGGGGAGCCAGCAAGTGGGAATAACAGTATGTCAGTGATAAGTTGCTTGCAGAGAACAGGGATACCACATTATCACCGAAGTTTGTAGCCTATCTTAGTGGATGGAAGACAGGCTACTGCTAAGAGAGACACAGTCTCTGACATAATCATTGTGATGCCTGCAGTGTTTAAAGAGGAGCATTATTTCCTTAGGTAGTCCACTCCACTCAGAGATTTAGGAGGGTCCCCATTCCAAATACCTTTGACCAGGGTTCACCTTGACTCGGAGGGTGGAAAAGGAAGCAAGCAGGTGCGTAGGTGTTTTTGAGGATATCCCTGCAGATGTCTTGATAGGGAATTATTCTGATAATGCAGTACCTTGTGTGCATGCAGTTATACTCACTTAGGCTTGAGATAGGCATGTGGGTCAGGTAGCCTTGGGGAGACCCAGATAGACTCCACACCTGAAGCTAGGGCTGGTGAGGTGGCTATATCATGGAGGGCGCTACCCTGTAGCAGTGAGCCTGAAAGTGAGCCACAGATGCTACTAGGTACTGATATTCCCATAGACAGGGTGACTGCAAAGGCAGAGGTGAGTGATAGTACCCAGGCTGACAGTGAGGCAGCACTGTCAGAAGAAACTGGGCTTCCAGTGCAAAGGGAGCTGGGAAGGGTCACAAAGGTAGAATTGAGACAGGCTCAGCTTTTGGACCCTACATTACAAGGCTTGAGGGAGGTAACTAAGGAGGCACCTGATTCTCAAGGAAAAAGGAAGACTGTATACTGAAATAAAGGGTTACTGTAGAGAGACTGGACCCCTGAGGGAGGGGTAGAGAGTGAGGTAATACACCAGTTAGTAGTGCCCAGGGCCTACCATCTGACACTTCAAGCCATAGCCCATGATGTTCTTGCTTGTGATTGAGGAGCCATTGCAGGGGGTAGCTATGGATATTGTGGGATGTCTGAGTACCCCAGGGAAGAAATATATCCTGGTGGTAGTAGATTAGGTTACTAGACACACTGAGGCAGTGGCTCTGTCTGCCTTTGTGATAGAGAAGATGGCAAATGCTTTGTTAGAGATTTTCAGCAGGGTAGGTTTTCTGAGAGAAATACTGACTGACAGAGGTGCCAGATTCATGTCAGATCTGATGTTTTGTCTGTGGTAACACTATGGGGTGAAGCACCTATAAACCACCCCTACCATTCCCAGACTAATGATCTTGTGGAGAGGTTAAACTATACACTAAAGACAATGCTATAGGCATTTAAAGACCAGTTTAGGAGAGAGAGTGGGGCAAATATTTGCCTAACCTGCTGTTTGCATACAGAGAAATATCCCAGGAATCCACAGTTATTTCACAGCTTAAGTTGTTATATGGGCATAAGGGTGAGGGGGCCTTTAGATTTGATCTGTGATGAGTGGGATGGTGAGTGTGAATTCCACAAGGAGTCTCAGAAGAACCTGGCAGGTGACCAACAGCAGAAAAAGGTCTGCTATGAAAGGTATGCTCAAGCTCAATGCTATGAAAGGTATGCTCAAGCTCGAGGGTATGCTGTGGGACAGCAGGTTATGGTGCTCATTCCTGGCACACACAACAAGCTGCAGGCAGCTTGGGAGGGACCCTTCAAAGTGGTAAGGAAGGTCAGGGATGTTAACTACATGGTAAACCTGCAAGCCAGGTGGCAGGGGCACAAATTGTACCATGTTAATATGATGAAGCCTTACCATGATAGGGAGGACCTGGTGCTGAGTATTTGCAGTGGATAGTAGGAGGAGTCTGTGGGGCATCTGGTGATAACAGACTTGCATGGGAAAACAGGCCAAATAGGGTAGTGTGGACCCCAGCCTGAGAGCAGGCATTCCAAAAGCTTAAAGGGGCTTTGGGAGGACCCCCGTGTTAGCTAGTCAGGATTACAGCAAATCATTTGTTTTGCAGGTGGATGCTTCAAACTATGGGGTGGAGGCTGTAGTCAGTCAGGTTTCCTCAGAGAAGTGCACCCAGTTGTATATCTCAGCTGTAGACTCTAAACCAGGGAGGAATGCTATGTAGCTGCAGGAAAAACAATGTCTAACCATAGGATGGGCACTGCAGAAACTTCATCCCTAACTGTATGGAAGGAAATTCAATGTGACTGCAGACCACAATCCCTTAACATCCTACATCGAGCCAGCCAGCAAAATACCAAGTTATTAAGGTGGAGCCTAGAGTTGCAGGCATATGACATGACAGTGTGGCACAATAATGGTGTCAGCAATGCCAATGCAGACAGGCTCTCAAGACAGGGTATGGGTTAAGGTATTTTCAGACAGGCATAGTTCTCTCAGCTATGTTTTTAAAAGGTCACCTGAAAAACTAGCTTGAGTTTTCAAAGGAAAGGCGGGAGATGTGATGTTATGAGATAGTGCCATCTGTGCCAGGGAGAATAGGACAGTACATGTGTACATATGCCAGCATAGCTAGCTGAAGTTTTGTAAATAATTTTATGTTATTTGACTATCACACTGATTTGTACAGATGTTTGAGTTAAAACTGTATTTATAAAGTTACTTGTAGGTCCTGACAGTAGGTCCTGCTGGACAGAAATAATGTATACATGTATATTATTTTGCATTGTTGTAACTAATCAAATGTGTTTGTATATCAGAGAACCCTGGAAGGGTTGAAAGTTGAATTGTGTTATAGCTTTCAGATTCTGCCACAGATCTTATCAAAGCTCTGTGTGTGTATTGTACCAGAGTCAGGTGGCCAGAGGTGATGTCATCCTCTAAACAGCATCTGGATTCTTTGGAACTCTAGCAGCAGCACTTTGGAACCTGACAGGAAAGATTTCTGACACGATATATATCTCACACATCCACACAGACAGAGGCAGATATCATCTGGCTTTTACTGTGGTAAGACACTCAGCACATATCAGCTTGCTTTGCTTTAGTTAGTAGTCAAGGAACAGTAATTCCTTACATAGTCAGGGACATTTAGTGAGAATAGTTTAGCATAATTTTCTTCATCTGTGAGAAACTATCAAACTGTATTATTTTTTATATCTCTTTGATTGAAACTCTTTTGGTTATTGCATTCAGTATTCTCCTGTTTTCTGTTTTATTACTTGTCATTAAATATTTTAATAGCTTCCATTGTGGCTGGTCCTTTGGAGAATACTTTTAACATCTTGAGAGAACTTATGCTTGTTTTAGTGACACTGTGGCTGCTCCTGAAAGCCTTGCTGTTTTGGTCACACACTGTCATTTGCATAAGTATTAATTTTACACAGTATAATTGTGTACCCTTTGTAAAACCCTTATGGTAGCTGACTCATGACAGCATGATTACCTCAGAGTCTGAGCAGAAAGGGGCACAGTTAGCAAATTTGTGCCAGCTTTTTCCAGGTGTGTATGTCTGTGTGAAACTCAAATACCCAAGTGTGTGTACGTGTGTGTGTGTGTGTGTGTGTGTGTGTGTGTGTGTGTGTGTGTGTGTGTGTGTGTGTGTGTGAGCTACTGGGAACAAGTTCACAGAGTTCCCAAAGTGGTCAATGTGGAGTTTTTGTGGGTCTGGAGACAGAAGTGTCCAGGCCCAGGTCTGGAGCATGCTCCCTGTGTGTTGTTAAGGGAAATTGTGCTTAGTGAAGGGAGCTGCATCTGAAAAATACTGTGTAAATCCATCTTTGCTCTTAGTGACTGTCCCTCACCATAGTCTGTGGTGAGGACTGAATCTCCTTCATTGCTAACCTGGAGTAGGGACCCATCACAGAGATCAATACATGTTTTTTCTTTTATCATTTAGCTAGTGCTGTGTAATAACAGAAGCATTTAACACATAACAGAACAGATTTTTTTAAATAACATACTCAAGAAATCAGTCCGGACTCTACCAGATATGATATGCTTCAGCCATATTTTGATGTCTTCTGTGATCTGAAAGCTGAATATTTGACTTATGTTATGAAATGCATAGCTCCTAAAAATAAACTATATAAATGCAGTAATATTTCTTCTTATGTGTATTAATATCCATAATGCCAGATGAGAAGTATTAGATGAGGTACTGCTTGTGCATAGTTTTAAGAAGTTTGTTATATCAAACCTATGTCAGAGTTCAGAGTGTTTATTTGGTGTGGTATCCCATATTATTGTGCAGTCTGAAATATGTGCTGATAAAGCTGCCTCTGTGCAATGCAGCTGGTGTCTATCTCATTATATGTGCCATGTGGAGCAGCCTGGTGTTACATAATGTTATGATGTATTAAAAATAATATTTTTTTTCTTTGATTTGCAGTGTGATTCAACTGCAGCCCCCTGGTAATATCTGCCTTTATGGTAATTTGTCTGTGGACCTGAATCTGTGGATCTAGAAATTTGGTTTATGCTTGACTGACAGCAGAATATCTAAGAACCCTGAAATAGTGATGTATGCTACATTTCTACAGGTCACACAGGGGAAGAAGCCTGGAAAGTTTACAATACATTTGTGTTTCAAGTGGAAGGGAGAATATTGCAGTGATGTGCTAACATTTTAGAATTATTATGAGTTGAATGAAAATCTGCCATGCATTCATTTGTACTTTTATAAGGTCCTACTGAATCTATTGATAAGTATCTCTCAGCTCTTCTAGCTCCTATGAAGGGATGGACTGTTATATCAAAAACACAAAATTCTCCCTGAGGTCATATGACCATGAAGGATCTTGAATTAGTTAACAGAATTCAGGAGAGAAGTTCCATATATGGGAGGTATGGAGGGCTTTCCTGTTAATTTACCCATAGCAACATATATGGTATATTGCTGATGGCATTTGTAATGTGAAATAAAAGGAAAATAGATAAGTGAAAAGCCCACATTATATGCATTGCATGCACTGGTGCACATAAATGCAGTTTACACTGGGCAGGGATTGTTACAATGCAAGGAAACAATTTTTGTAATACAAGGAACTAATTTTCATCATTTATGCCACATGATGTAAACTTCTACAGTTGTTGATCTACGTATTCATAAATATTGTGAGGTAAACATCTATATTAGTGCTGCAGCCTGTTTATATCTACTGTGATCTTTATAGTTTGTGTGTTTCTTAGTAATAAATCTGTTTTTTTTTTTGGATGAAGATGTTCCTGTCTGATTGATAAAAAGACCAAAGGAAAACTCAGTGGATAAATCTAGCATCCTTAAACCAAATGATGAATAAACAAAACAAAAAGGATCAAACAGCCATGATAGCACTTTATTGATAGCAAGACAAACTAAGATGTTTTTTCATGGGCTTCTTCAGGTCAAGATAAATATTTCAAGTGCAACAGCCACTCTAAGACAATTCTGTGAATCACATGCATCATCAATGATCTTGCACCAATCACATTTGAAAATATATCTCTCAACAATAAACATAAAATATAAATGTATATATGAAAAATAATTAAAAATATACAAGATAAAATATAATACCAAAAAGAAGTCAACTGTTATATTGTTTAACTTTAATATAGACTCAATGCTAACTGTGTTATTCAAGCCTGGATAGACATCTGCATGTAATCTACTAGCCCATTTATATTCAGCAGTCTCTGTTTCAGTGACATAATCACCACCTCTAACATGTTCGAAAATCAATTGGAGGACAGCAGAGTTAAAACAATGTTCTTTGTCAGAGATATGTTTATATAGAGAATTAGTTTGCAGACTCCTCCAAATCTCTGACATATGGCCACAGATTTAGTCTACAATTAGTTTTTTTTCAACATAATATGCATCATACACCTGACAAGTAGCAATATAGACTACATTTGTAGTGCTACAATTGGTATGTAATATAGTTTCTTAGTGGCAGGATGCACATAATTAATGTGCTTATAAATGTACTTACAAAAAGAAAAACTGGAACAAGGAAATTTACCTTTACGCTGACTAAAATTGGTATTATATTTAATATATTTTTGTTCTTTTCAGCCCAATCTTTGTTTTATATTCTGTGCTCTCATAACTAAAGCAAGGTGCCTGTCCAGTGTAATAATTCTTTTTCAAACATTTTATGCCATCCAAGATATGCCAGTATATTTGTATAACATCTTAAATTTTATTAGTATGGTAATTATATGCAAGAACAATTCTCATCCTTTTCATATTTATATCATTATTACTTCTGGTTAAATTACTATCACTGTTACAAGAAAAAAAGTCTAGCCATATCTTGACATCTTTCAAAAATCTGTCCCTGTTGTTTTAACTTTTGTGTCCTATAGCCTCTATTTTGGAAATCTGTGACAATATTGTCCAATTGTGCTCTCATTATGTTGTCAATATTTAACCTGGCATGATGTATCATTTCACCTTTACTGGAAAACATAAAAGGTGGATGCATACTACTTCTGTGTAGAAAAGTATATTTTAACAACTTCTTTGTAAACCATTATATTAATGTTTTCATCCAATAATTTTTATAACCTAATTTCTAAAAATTCCATTACTGAATATGAACATGATTTTATTAAACTTAAAAACTGCACAGTCTGTGCAAGGTAAATTATGAACTGATCAGTTCTTCTGCATTCCTGTCCCATAACATAAAAATATCATCCAAAGGTTGCTTATACAATAACTCATTTTTTACTGAATATATTGTCATAAAAAATAAATAAATTCATCCACATTGCTAAAATGGCAGTGCCCATAGCTACCTCCTGTCTCTGACAATAATATTATTTTTTGCATAAGAAGCTATTATTCTCAAGTACCAGTTCCTGTAAGGTGCATAAAGGGTTAGTATTACATATATAACCCATTAAATAATCTAAACCTATATTGTTTAGAATAACCATAAAGCGGGAGTCAACATCAAGTGTGACAAACGTTTATGTGTTAATGTTATTCATAACCACCCAATCATATAACTGTTGCAAAAAATCAATCTTATCTCTTATGTAACTAACACACTTTAACAAAATATCTCCAAGTTGCTGTTCCAGATATGCTGAGAGAGGTTCTGTAACCTAGCCTGTTCCAGATACAATAGGTGTCATGGGAGGTTCCAAAAGAGATTTATGGATGTTTAGTAACCTCTAATACATGGGTACAATTGAATAGGGCATATGAAACAAAAATTAAACTCATCCAAATTTTAGATACCAATTAATGAACATATAGTATAACTTCATTATTATAATGTTATCTGACTTAGATTTTTGTATCATCTGATATGTATTCATATCATTCAATAAACATAAAATACTTGCATCATTAACTCCTTCTGTCCATAAAGGTGGAGAGCACTGGTTTAATTTTATACTTTGTTTCCACAAGATGGAATACCTGTTGTGGTCATTTCAGTCAGAATTTCATATGTGCTGTCTAGTCAGAACTATCTATAGTCCAATGGTCAAGCAGAGGACAAGTTAAACTGTAAAAAAACAATGAAGAAAGTTAAGAACATTGACAATGTCTGTTAATTAGATGTAATCTAGCATTCTTGGAATATAGAGATAGTTTCCCTTATAAGTTATATGTCTATCATCGGCCCAGCTATTTGCAAGTCATAGATTAAAGAGTAGAATGCTTACCTCTGCTTCCTTACTTCACCCTGAAAACTTGATCTGGGTTAAAGACAGACTGAAATACAAACATACTAAGCAAACATTTCACTATGATTAAAAAGCAAAATGCAAGTGACCCAAGTACAACTAGCAGCTTGATAACTTGAAAGTACAGGCAGGGAGGATGGATATGGCCTGTAGTAGTTAAGGTCAGCTCATGCCACTGCATTAATGACAGAGCTTTCACTGGAGGGCAGAAGCCCATCGTGATACTGGGAGCTGACACACAGAAGACGTAGGCAATGCCACCCAACACAATGATGGTAGCTCTTGTTGGCACATGTTGATGAGCACTGATGCAAGGACAGAGGGACGTAGGCATCTCTTATATTGATGCAAGTGCTCATGTCACCAGCAAAGGGGGGGGGGGGGGGTAGGCCATCAAAAATGAAAAATGTTCTCATTTCCAGGATGCCAGTGAGCACACAGAGCATTCCCAAGACTGCCTGTATCATGATTCCCCTCAGTCAGAGTAGTCAAATGGAGGCTTGAAGATCAACAGGCACAGAGATAAACATCACACAGAAAATGCCTGTGCTATTTGAAAGGGGATAGAATAAAAGGGCAGCAAAGTTCACAGAAAAAAAAGCCATGAGGAGTTCTGGGAAGTGTGAATGATGCAGATCTTACCAAAAATGGAAAGTTACTGAGAAGAAGCAGACATTTGTTCAAAAGTAATGTGTCTAATGGTGACACCATTGAATACTCTAATGTATTTAAGATGCCTCCAGTAAAAATATAGCCAGAGAAGTTTCTAGATATTTATCTGAAAATAGAAAAAGCAAAGTTTTCCTGAAAGGGTAAAGGAAGAGCAATGAGCAATAAAGTGTTAATCTGAAATGTCATGCCAGTGACTGCCTGAATAAGCTTATCCACATTAATTCTAGTACATCGCCATTTAAGGTTTGCACAACAGACTCTCCCCATGTTCACACAGCTATAAGGACTGAAAAACACATACCGAGTTACATTTAATTAATGGGCTGCTATTGAACTCATAAAGTTCTTTGGCTTTGCATATGATACAGTAAAGCTGAAAAGTACTGAAATACTAAAACGTTTTGCTTCCTGAGTAAATAAGTGTAGTGCAGTAATATATCTTCTATGACATAATACCAGAAAGCTATGGTGAAATTCTATTATCCGAAAAAACAGGATATGAGAACTTCTTGGCTTCACATGAGTGGGGCAACAGAAATAATGAAGAAAATGCCATTCTAGACTTCAGTCTGATAAATGGTTTAATCGTGAACAAATCATGGTTCACCAAGAGAGACAGTTACAAGATTACATACAAGAGTGGTCAACATCCAACTCAGACCGACCTTTCCCTGGTATCGCAAGGGCATTGTGTAGGATAGGAGACTGCAAAGTAATCTCAAGAGATACTGTCACACACCCCTACCTCACTTAAACCACTGGTAGCTATAAGCAGTGGTCACAGAAGGCTCTAAGGTCAAGAGAGACTAGGCTGAAGACCTGAAAGCTGACTGGAGCGAAAGTACAAGAGATGAAGAAAATAGTCAAGGATCTAGCACCACAGGAAGAAGAAGAAACAGATGAAGAAGAAGAACAGCAGCATCTCAAGCCAGCATGTGTGAAGACCATAGAGCAGATATGCATCCGAACCAGGTACGGAAATAATGTCTATAAAGAAAACTGGTGACGGAATGCAGAAGTCCAGGAAGTTATCAAAGCAAAGAATGATTACAGAAAATAGTGGAAGACAGAAAAGAGGGACCAGGTTATGAAAAAATACTGGTTTGGTCATCAGATAGCAAGGCAAAGACAGAACAATAAGGAAGGTAATCATCAGAGACTTTCCATAAGGGATGCTGGAAATCTGTTCTCCAGTCTGGAAACATCAAAGGCAGACAGAAGGAGTACTTCCAGCAGCTTCTGAATGAATAAAAACACACAGAAGCTGTTCTGCCCCAGACACAGCCTATGATGAAAGAGGAAGAACAGTCTACCTTAGAAAAACTAGGGACAGCACTGAGGAAACTGAAGAGAAGGAAAGCAGGTTTCTCAGGTGAGGGCACGGTAGCGATAAGCAGGATGTTCGGTGAGTTACAGGAGAAATGGCTCATGAGGGCACTTACCACAGTATGGGGAGAAAGGAGTAGCCCAGAGGACTGGAGAATAAGCATTGAGCCTGTGTACAACAACAAAGAAACCAAGCAGAAACTTCACAGTGTGAAGGGTGTGAAGTTCACTCCTTGAAATATGTTATGTACCTAGTTCACTAATAAAATTCAAACTTTAAAATGCATACTACAAAATAATAAAATAGTAGGTAGTCCACAGTTGGGTTAAAATGGAATTTCCATTATTGAAACACACAAACAAGCGATCCTAGCTGAGTATAATGAAAAGCATTAAAGACATTCATTAATTTATATATAATCAGGTTATTTGGAGCAAGGGAGTGGTTACAGAGGGTGGTTCTGTTAAGAGCAATAAAAGCATTAAACTAATTCCTTTAACCGAGTCTCCCTTCCCCCTTAACACCATAGTGTGAACTGAGACTGTGCTCCCTTAGAACTGAAACTTAAAAGCTAGAGACAAATTATAATATATAATATAAGAACAGCTTATTAAGGCTAACCTAGTAATCCAAACTTTATTAAGAAACCAACTCACTAACAAAATGACTAATTAACTAACAAGAAGATCTACCACTAAAACTCTATCAGAATAAATATGAGTAACTTATAAACTGAAACACTGTTAAGAAAGATCAAATGGTATTTATTTATTTTGTATGTATCTATTTATTTACTTAGTATGAAAGCGATCTTTGTTATTATGATATTAGGTATTCTATCATAAAGTCTCAAAATTCAAGTTTAACTGTATTACCCAAGATAATGACACAGCAAGTAGTTAAGCAAACAAACTCTGTGTGCACCTGGATAAATGAATTGACCTTGCAGTCACTACCAGATCCAAACAAGATGGGAAATTCAAAAATAAACCAGCCTGGTGGTCCACACGTATAAATAAAAACATACAATTAAAGAAGAAAAAAAGCTTCTTAATTTATACAGCAAAACAATGTTCCTCTTAACAAAAGCAAAACCGGTAATAAATAGTCATGAATCTTTACACATTGCACTATATTAAAAATACAGTATCTATTTCATGTGGGTCAGATATGCAATCACTAGTCTTCACAAAGTCTGAGAAATATGACCGCCATTGTGGTAGTAGGATATTTACCTGATAACCTGCCTTTCACAGAAATTCATATTCGTCAAATGGTAACACCTTCTTCTGTTATGCAGTGACCTTAGAGTTGACTATATCAAGTAAGGAGGTGAGGTCCTTTGCATGAGCTGGTAGGATTTACAGCCACTGACAAAATAATTTTTAGATTTTCCTTTTGTGTTCAGAAGTCTCTTTTGAAAATGCAGTTCCATTACAAGGACATCTATCAGTTGCCCTACAATTAACTGTTAGCAATTGATAATCTGCTGAACGACACCCCCTTCATTTCCTGACATGGCTTGTTAATGTTTGAGGTATGAATATACCCATGAAAAATATTAAAATATTATGGATAGAAATGGTGGCCTGACACAAACGTAATTCTGAGTGATGAATCTGTACATATACCATATTAAGGTATTAAATGCAACACCAGAGCCATACAGCATTACAATGTGGCTTACTCTTCCCTAGTTCAAATACTTTATTATGGAAGAGAAATGTAGTGCAACTACCTGTATGCAAGGGACGTAGAAGTGTTCACAGTGAATCTGATGTTACAGCCTGCATTTCTAATAAGAGAAGGATGCAAACCTGCTTCTTCCAGCGAATGCACGACACGCACAAGAAACATGGTAAGTGTTGTGTACTAACATGGTACGTCTGTCTGTCCTGTAGTGTTCATACGTCTCAGTTGTCAACTATTTGCTAGAAAATACCATTTCTTACTGAAATTAATGGGTGCCACGCATATGTCTCAACATCTCAGTGCAAGAAATATGGACAAAGCCTAAGATAATGGGAGCAAAGGCTGAACAATAGACAGATTTTAAACATTGCTCTTATAAACTTAGAAAGTTGCTAGAACAACAAGATTTGCGTTAGCTTACATTTTATGAAGGATATGAAATATGAAATACAGAAAGCCACGGTGGTGCAGCGGTAGCGTTGTTGCCTCACAGCAACAGGTTCTCCCGTTCAATTCTCGGCTGGAGCGCCTTCTGTGTGAAGTCTGCATGTCCTCTCCATGGTCGACTGGCATTCGAAAGACATGCGTAGAATGGGCATGCCTTCGTTAAAGGTTGGGCGTCGAGCTGGCACCTCAGCACCATAAAAAATCTACTTCCAATCATTAGCGGACTGGAGTTCCACTGTGGTGACCCCTAACCGGGAAAAGCCGAAAGAAGAAGAACAGCAACATGAAATATGAAACACAAATGTATGTCATTATATAGTGACTTCAATTCTCAGTGATTTGTCCTAACAGACATACATTTTATGAGGAACCGAACAAAAATGTGAAACAAAAATCTGGACAGTTGAGAGGTATGGTGCCATGAAATTCTAAGTGGTCAATTTAAATTATTTTTTAAGTTTGAACTGTACAAAAACAAATCAAGTGAACAAAGAACCAGGGGTGGCTCATGCTATTGGACTGCAGGACTGCAGCCCCCCCCCCAGCTGTAAAAAGAAAAAAAAAAGCAAAGAAAAAATGATAGCGAGTCCCAAAACTCTACACATGCATGCTTGGCATTCCCAGAACTCCACACATGCATGCAGGAATCTGGACTACTGTTTAACCAGTCCAAATTAGGAAGAAGGCATCAGACTACAGAGATGCCCAGAAGTCTATGTGATTACAACTGCATAGACTGGAAGCAGATCAGACTGCAATGTCTGCAGGCTGAATAGCCTGGCCTCGTAGGAAGGACTTGTATTTCAAACTTAGGCTGGATAGCTACTTGATTTCATGGGGGGCTGGGACTGAAGCTGCTGCAGGAATGTCAAACAAACCTGGGAAGGACTCCAAACCAAGTGGCTAGAGAATAACTCAGGCTCAAACCCTGTATCTTGGGTGCAGGTAGCAAGAGCCTGAATTCCCTACCCACCACTACTTGTGAAAACTATTCAGATTTTTGCCTCATATTTTTGCTCTGTTCTGTTCCTCATAAAATCTGTGGTTTTCTGGATTTTGAATTCACTAAATAATGACAGGCATTTGAATTTCAGACCACATTCTTCAGAAAGTACATGGTAACACAAAACCTTTTATTCTAGCAATTTTCTAAGTTTATAAGATGAATATTTAAAATTTGTCCCTCTTTTTGGGGCTGTATTCCCCCATTACTGGCTTTGTCCAGTTTTTCTGTGCTAAGAGGTTGGGAACTATGGTGAGTACTGAATTCACTGAATATGTTTGGGGAATGTATTCCCCCATTATTGGCTTTTCCCAGCTGTTTTGTGCTAAGAGGTCGAGAGCTATGGTGAGAACTGAATTCTCTAAATGATAGCCACTTAAGTTTCAGTCTTCCTGTCTTTCAAAAAAACAGCTGATTTGGCATAGTGGTATGTTTCTCTGACTTGTGCACAGGGTCCTGCGTTCAAGACTTGGCAGTGAAATGCATGGTGGTCACACAGCATTTTACTCTTGCAACTTTCCAAGATTATACAAGCAATGTTTAAAATGTGTCCCTGGTTTTTGGGCTTTTGTCTCCCCCCCAATAAATTTTGGCTTTTTCCAGATTTCTCGTGCTGCAAAGTTGAGAGATACAGCTGAGTGTTGAGTTGATTTTACAGGGAGCTGAGAGCTTCAGGGGAAGACAAGTTAGTGCTGCTTATGGTGAATCTGCTTGCATTCCACCTGGTATGAACGATCATGTGTCACTCCTCCCTGCACTAAAGTTGAAGGCATCTAAGCCCAAAAGGGCAAAAAAATAAACTTGTTTGTAATAATAACAACCAAATTATTGCATAGATTATTGTGGATATTTTTTACAATATTTATATTTTATATGTACATTTTCATATGTATATTTTTTACACAGTCATCTTGCAATATGCAATCAACAACTAGTATTTTGTCATATATGTTTTTACATATTGATTCTATTTATTATTATACTTGTTATTATATATATATATATATATATATATGTATATATATATATATATATATATATATATATATATATATATATATATATGTATATATATATATATATATATATATACACATGGTTTTTCATGAATGGCCTTCTACAGAAGTGTTTTTATGTGATAAGCCTCTTTTATCTATTAATTCATTGTTTATTAACTTATTAATTTAATTAATTTAGTCACCATTTTTAAACAATATTAGTTTACATAGGTTTATTCATTTAGTAACTAGAGTGAGTTTTTATATGATATATATACTTGTTAAAGAAATGTTTTTTGTTATGGTTAATAGGGAATTGACATCATTTTCATGAATTAGTGAATTAATTAAGTTACAACCAATTGGAAAGCATGGTGCTGCTTATTAACCTTGTGCTGTGAAGGGTTTTGGATTCTGATGACGTCTTCTGTAAGGAGATGAAAGCGCTTAATCCTGATGTGTAACTCTGCTGTGTTTTTTCTATCATGTGGTTTGGAATTATTAAATACGTGCATTCATTTTTTTGAGCCAGTGTGGTTCTTCCTGCTATGTTATCGTGTGTTCGTTGAGGAGGGACAGCCTTTATTGGAGCTCTGCTTGCCAGGATTGTGTTTCTAGTTTTTACACCAGCGTTCTACATTTTTATTGGTTTCTTGTTGTCTTTCTGGGTTGTGGACATGCAAAGCCTCTGAGAAGTACCCCGACCTACCAATCACAAAGGGACTTTGACTGGTGAATTGACTAAGCTCACAGAAGCTTTTCCTAATGATGATTTGGATACTACGGACTTAAATGCTTCCATTCCATGCGGCCAGGGTTTAGGAGGTAACCAGGGCAACCATTATTATCCAGCCCTGGTTAATCAGCAAAATTCCATCTTACAAGATAACGTTGCTATAGTAACTGAAGATGGGCAATGTCAACAGCAGGATATATCCAATCAGAGCGACGATGATAGTTCAACCCAGATGCCAGCTGTAAGATGGAGTGAAAGAATTAGAGACAATCGGCAGAAGGGAAATGGTTTCCAACAGGTTGAACCCTCTACTCATCAGGATTTTTGGTCAGGCAGGAATCAGCAGAACCACCAGCAACAACGGAAAACTGTGGGTCAGAAGCAGAAGAACCAGAACCACAGGAGGAGGTAAATACTAATGTTCTTAAAATCATCACTAACTCGGCTGGTGATTTTAAGGTGTATAATTTCTCCTCTGTACAGGTTACCACTGATATGGTGGATATGCTTTCCAAAGGGCTAACAATTATACCAGACAAGAGAGCCAATTTGGCTAGAACTATTATCGATTTGAAACTGTTTGTGCGCAAATTGAACCTTGCAATTTTGCTAGGCGATAATATCAACACGCAGAGAGACTTAAGAGTATCTAGCGTGTTTAATCAGCCTTTGCATGAAACGCTTAATGTTTTTGAACATGTATGTGAAATCAATATCAGGGCAGCCCTTGATAAGAAGCAATTGAGTAATGTGAAGTATAACCTGACTGAGGAAGAAATTGGACTTCTGAATTTATTGAAAATATGTAAAATTAAAGTTATGAAGCCTGAAAAAGGGGGCAGGCTTGTGTTTATGGATGAGGCAGATTACTTAAATAGAATGGCTGTTATTTTAGATAGTGATAGTTATTCTAAAGTCAGCCTCAATGAAGTGAATGGTGCATATAGGAAAATAAGAGAAATGTTGAAAGATCTGTTTTTGGAGAATTGTATCGATATTGATATGTATCATTACCTAAGTATGCCAGCACCAATTACACCTATGTTGTTTGGGTCTCCCAAGATCCATAAAAATGTATGCAACCCACCCTTTAGACCAATAGTTGATGGGAGAGGATCAATAACATATGCACGTACCAAATTAATTGATACTAAGTTGAAGCCCATTATTAATAGTGAGTTCCAAATCTGTAAGGATTTGTGGCATTTCTTAGAAAATATTAATGCTGTTGAATTCAATGAAGAATTTAACTTTCTGACTGTGGATATGAGAGACCTTTATAGGGTAATTCCTCAAGAGCTAGGTATTGAATGGATTCGCAAATTATTGACTTTAAAGGGCATTGAACATAACAAAGTCAATTTAATTGAGTGCCTATTGGAATTGGTCTTAACTAATAATTTTCTGATATTTGACAACCAGTTTTTTCTTCAAAAAACTGGTGTAGCCATGGGTTCACCTTGCGGTGGTAGCATTGCAAATTGTGTCATGGCTTTTTGGGAAAGGCAATTCCTTTTTAACAATGATATGTTTAAAACAAACGTCATGTGGTATACTTGATACCAGGATGATATGTTTTTTTATATGGAGGGGTACTGAAGATGCAGTGGTCAACTTTATCAGTGTAATATCTGCTTTTACAGATTTCGTAAAATTTACTTTTCAGTTTGGTACTGAATCCATTAACTTTTTGCATGTCCATTTGTCCAAAGATAGATGTCATAAAAGATATAGGACAACAATTTACAGGAAGCCCACTTATTCGACCACATTTTTGCACTTTAGCAGCAACCATCCTTATCATCAAAAAAGAGCTGTTATAAAGGGTCAACTGGTTAGAGCCACTAGGATGGTATCTGCAGAAACCGATTTTTCTGGTAGAATGTGATACCCTCAGGAATATGTTTATGAAAAGGGGTTATCCTAGACAGTTGTTTGAATGGCTATTGGATGAAGTATTAGTAATAAAAGAAATAATGGGTATTTTAAACCCATTTTAAGAAAAGGGTATATGGATGGGGAAGAAGCCATGATCGATAGTTATAACCATACCCCCCACCTTTGAATTTGATATGAAAATAAGTTTTGTAACTACATTTTCAATAGATGTTTTTAGAATAAGGAATATTTTAAATAAAAATTGGGCTTTAATGTTGGAAGATCCTAACATTAGGAAAAAAAGCAGGAGATAAACTGTATATTGTGTTTAGAAAATACCAGAATTTTAAGAGTCTTTTAGAAAATAAATTCCAGACATCTAAAGCTAATTCGGCAATGTATAAATGTGGTGGGTGCTAGCAGTGTCAACATAGCAAGATTGGTAATAGTTTTGTTATAAGGAACAAAACCTATCACATAACAGGCAAATACAATTGTACTACGGCCTGTGTGGTATATGCCGCGTTATGTGAACAATGCCCTAGCTACTATATAGACAAAACAGAAAGAAAGTTTAAACAAAGGATTTATGAACATCAATATCACATCAGTAAAAGGATTACTATTAATGCTCTTGCAAGACACATTATTGAAAATCCTTTGCATAAGTTTAAATATGTCATTATTGAGCATATTAGTAAGGACATCAGAGGTGGGCCATGGGAATTAAAAATGGAAGAGCATGAGCTTATATGGCAAATTGAAACAAATGCATATGTCCCCCAGGCCTTAATGAATATAGCTCTATCAAGTCTATTCTAAAACTTAACCGTTGGGCAGTAAATTAATTTTTTCATAAGCTTTCTTAGCATTCTTTAAATATGTAAAAAAATTTTAAAAAGTATTTTTAATATAATATTTTTTACATATTGGTAATATTTTTTCTATTTAGTAGGAACTATAGTGGACAGTGGGTACTAAGTCTGTATTGTATTGTATGTAAATAATCCTGTTATTTTATTTTTTACATTTATATATATATTGTTTCGGTCTTTTTAAGGGATAAGATTTTCTATAGAATAACTGAATAATTGAAGTCAGTATTTAAAGTATGAATCTTGGGTATTTGTTTGTCTGAAGAAGTTCGAGCATTGGGCTTGTACGAAAGCGCTTACACAAATAAATTACTTGGAGTTTACAGTTTGCAGTTTCCTGGCTGTTTTTGTTTTTACCTAGTTTTTCATTTTTTGGTGTTAGGGCAACCATTATTGGGAGCATGAATATATTTTTAAAAAAGCAAGAATAAAAGAAATGATGTCATTATACTAGATTTTTGGATGACATTTTTATTTTATTTAAATGTGATGCACTTACAGCTGAAGAGTTAGTAATTTATTTCAACTCTACCACTCAGTTTTTGACATTTACTTACACTTTTGATGCCAATAGGATTGCTTACTTAGACGTGGAGCTAAGAAAAGATCGGACTAATAAATGTTTTACAGCCAAGATCTTTAGAAAAGAAGCCTACTCTAACTCATTCTTACACTTTACTAGTTGCCATCCACTTCACCAGAAAAAAATCAGCAATCAAGGGTCAATTTGTCAGGGCAGCACGCATGATGTCAGCAGACGATGACTTTGATTGTGAATGCAAACACTTAGGAGACATGTACACTAAAAGAGGATACCCCCAAAACCTAGTATTAGAGGTGATGTGGGAGGTACAACATAAAAGAATGACTGGATTCTACCAACCTATTCTATCCCATAAGAAAATGTCAGATCCATTGAGTAGGAATACAACTGAAACCATGAAAAACTCACAAGTGTCATTATATGGCACACATAATTTAGTCACAACGTACAGCATGAATGCCCGAGAAATTTATTCTATCTTGATTAAAAACTGGGATATTGTCCAAAATGATAGTATGGTGAGAGAGAAGTTGCAAGAACGTCCTCATATTACTTTCAAGTGAGGACTCAATTTAAAAGGTATTCTGGAGAGGAAACCTAATTTTCATATACATAGGATAGGAATCTTTAAATGCCTTATGTGTAATTTCTGTAAACATATAGACACAGGGCAGAACTTTATCATCAGGGGGCAATGGTATAAGACAAAACGTAAGCTAGATTGCCAATCCAAGTTAGTGGTATATGTAGCTATATGCCAAAATTGCCCAGCTTTTTATATAGGCAAAACATAGAGAAGATTAAGGGAACGAGTCTATGAACACCTATATAGTATTAGTAAATTAAACATGAAGAATGCCTTAGCAAGACACATCAACGAACATCCTCAACATTGCTTTAAATTTACAGCAATAGACTGTATCCTATCAGATGGTAGGAGTGGCCCAGAAACATTACCACTAGAAAGATCAGAACTTTTGTGCCATTTCACACTGATGCATATCATTTCCCTGGCCTGAATGAAATCTGCTCCATTTTTTGTATTTTAAAATTGAGAAGCCTAAATAGATAAAGTTGGTTTTCAAGTCATACAAGTATACGCAATTAAATGTATATATATATATATATATATATATATATATATATATATATATATATATATGTACTTGTTTTAAACATGTATAAAATGTAGATATACAAATTATGTATATAATATTTTATATTGTTATATGTTTTAGTAGGAAAAGGAAAAAAGTCTTGTATATGATGTCCTTGTAGAAAGAACTGAAGGTTAAATGTCAGAATGAATGCTATGGGAGGGTTGTTGATTAAGTGTTTTATTGGTTTTAAGTTTTATCACATGTTCAATTAAACGTGTATATAACTAATTTTATTGTAAGCATTAGTTATCTGAAGAAGTCTTGCTACAAGCAAGATGAAAAGTTTTTCAGCAAGTAATCGGAGTGTTTCTTTGGCAAGTACTTTCATTTATTGGAGCTCTGCTTGCCAGGATTGTGTTTCTAGTTTTTACACCAGCATTCTACATTTTCATTTGAATCTGCTTGCTTTGTTAATAACACAACAGGTAATGTGCTTAATTTTAATGCAGAAGTCTTTGGGTTCTACTCCCACAGTTTGTAGATGCATTGCTGATACTGTACTGGGTTGTACTTTTAAAGGGGGTGGATGCTGCAGTCCTGAGAATGCCCTCTTATAGGTTCATAGGTGTATACTATGCTAATGGCCCTGGAGCCTTTACACTCCTAGCCCATAGAAGTGCCCTGGCATTATGCCACTCGACTTTAGTTCCCAGTGCCTCTATCAAGTAGAGCCACTAGAGTGATTCCCCGGGGTGAACTTTCTATTTCCCATCCAATCAAGATTTCTCTTGAAGAGGGCCAGTGAGGTGCTCTTCTTGACATGTATGGGAATTCTATTACAGAGCATGAGCAGTCTCTGGGTTATGAAACTGTCCCTCCAGTATGTTCTCTTGATTTTGGTAATGAGGTTGAGGTCTCTGGAATGTGTGGTGCAGAGTGATTGGGATTTCTTTAGATGTAGCATTTCTAACAGAACTGGGTCAGACATGGCTTTATAAGTCATGCAGAGATCGCCTCTTAGTAGACAATATGAGACAGAGAATAGCTGAATAGCTGGAGTTTTCTGAGTCTGTTCATGTAGGACATGTGTTTAAGGCCTAGGATCCTCTTCGTGAGGTACTTATGTGGCCTTTCCAGCTGTTGCATATGTCTAGTGAGGTACATTCCAAATGGGTCATTATACTCAATGATTGGCCTAATGAGGGAAGAGTAGAGAGAGATGATGACCTCTTTCTTCCTGGATGCAAAACCCTTGGTAATGAGATGTGCCAAAAAGAAGGACTTTCTGACCACAGTGGCAATGTGGTGGTTGAAAGAGAGTTTGCTGTCAACCTGTGTCCCCAAATCTGTTATTACACCTTCAGTGTTCAGTGGGCTCCCATCGATGTGGTGATTAGTGGGAACTGAGTCTGGTCTGCTTTTGTGACTTGGAACTGAGTTTTTCCCAAAGGGGATGACGTTGCATTTTTTGGCATTAAGCTTAAGGTCGTGGTTTCGACAACAGTCATTGGTCTCAGTGAGGCCTTTCTGTAGGATGTCTACATCACTTGGGGAGTTAATAATGGCTCCCAGCTTGAAGTCATCTGTGAAGTGGTCAGCCAGAATCCCTCTGTGTTGGCCTGGAATTCTAAGAAGTACATGCCAAACAGGAGAGGGCCCAGGACTGATCCCTGTGGGACTCCACTTGTGGCTGGTCAGCAGTCTGACTTGGAGTCAGCTACTTTCACACTGTGGGTTCTATCTGTGAGCCAGTTTGCAACCCACATAGTGATATAGGGCTTGATGCCTAGTTTGGTGAGTTTATCAATAATTCCTGAGTGGAGAATGGTATTAAAGGCCTTGGCCAGATCAAGGTAGGCTATATGAACTGCCTTGCCCTCATCCACGGCTCTGGTGACTGCCTCAAAGAAGTCAACCTGGTTGAGCAGGCATGATCTACCTTTCACAAAACCAAATTGAGTTTGGAGATTCCCTATATCCTTGGTCTATGATGATGTGCTCCATACCCTTACATATCAGACTTGTCAGGCTAATGGGGTGATAATTCCCAGGGTCTGTAGTCAGTCCCCCTTTATGGAGAGGGATGACTGTAGCAGTGCACCATTCGGTAGGGACAAAGCCTGAGGTGATGCTGTGATTGAACAGGGCACACAGATGTGGTGCCAGTTCACTTTGTAGCTCATGTAGAACACATCCAGGGATATTGTCGGATCCCATGGAAGCTGTATTCTTGGCCAGGACAATGCAGCTTTAACCTATGGTGCAGAAATGCTGGGTGCCTGGCATTCATCCAGTATTGTAATTGGTCCTCTAGGGGGGGTAAAGTTGGCGCTGAATCTGTCGGCCAGTATGTTGGCAATATCAGTATAGGAAGTACCATTATGCAATAACTCAGAGCAAACCTGGGTATTGCCATGGAAATTCTTGATATAACTATAGAAGACTTTGTGGTTGTTTTTATTGTCTGCTACAATTCTGTCTTCATAGCTGGCTTTAGAGATTTTGAGGAGGGATCTCAACTTTTTGTTGAGGCTAATAAGGGAGTTTTTCTAGTCTTGGGACTTCACCTTTTTCCTGCAACAGTTTCTTCCTTCTATTGTAGAGTTTATTAATGGCAGGGGACCACCAGATTGGCTTCCTTTTTTTGGAGGCGAGCATCTTTGTTCTGTTGGGTATGGCTAGTTCCATGCATTTATGTACGTGTTTGTACAGTGCAATGGTGTATGATTCTGCAGTCATGCATCTATTTTCTATTGTCATGGGTGCCGTGAAGTTAGCCACCTCTACTTTTAGGAGCCCAAAGCCAGCTTTGGAGAAGTTTTTCATGGTGGTTAACTTTGCAGGGGGGGGGGGGTGAGATGTTGATTTCCATGGTGATTAGTTTGTGGTCGGATCTAACCAGGGAGGAATTGACTACTGTTGTAGAGCAACAGTTGCACATGTTAGTAATAACTAGGTCAAAGATGTTGCTTCCTCTAGTGGCGGCAAGAATGAGCTGGTCCAAGGCATTGGAAATGATGAATTCCAGGAAGCGTTGGGTCAGAGTATTGGTGCATAAGTAGTTTTCCCAGTTGATGGAGGGGTAGTTGAAGTCACCTAGCATGAGAGTATTGGGCTGGACCCTAATAGTTTCCAGGGTGCTTAGGAATATGGAGTGAGAGTCTTGGGACATGGTTGGGGACCTATAGCAGGCTACGACCTGAATTGCCATCTTACCCAATGCTACTTGTAACCGGAGTATCTCGGATGCATTATGCTGGGCTACTAGTCTGGAGGTGTGCATATCCTTTATGAATATGGAGATACCACTGCCTTTGAAGCTTCAACCCATGTTCTGTGGCAGAAAGGTTTGGAATGCATTATAGCCTGCTAGCGCAGGGGTGCTTTCTGCTGCTTTAAACCAGGTCTCCATTACAGCACAAATGTCGATGTTCTCCATTTTGAGGAGTGCTTCGAGCAAGTGCATCTTGAGATTTAGACTTCTAGCATTGAGCAGCATGACCCTCAGATTGCATTTATTTATAGCTGTTATGGTGGTATTTTGGTCTTTGGAACATCACCTAAAAGGTACTGTAGGGGTGGAAAGAGCCTTAGCCAGTAACCGGAAACCCAGGGATGACAGATGCAGGCCATCTCTGGCAAAGCATCAAAGTCTGTAAATCATGTCATCCCAAGCAGACAGATACTGGATACTCTTTGACGGAGATACCTAGTAACTATGAATCTGTTATCAGTTTGCCATCCATTCCCTATTGCAATATTATTAGCTTATCATTTTTTAATGTAACACAGACAATTTATTCCTCAAGGGCAACAGGCACTTTATTTGTAGATGAAACAATGAAATATAAAGTTGTTTTCTAGCAGAAACCTCTTCATTAGTTACAGATCTCTTTAATGTTAAATTATTTAGATGACTATTACTTCTGCAGAGATTGTGAATATTTACTGATACTGGTGGACTGTAGTAGTTTGAGTAGACTTTTATGATGGGCATGTATTGAATTGGGCAGTTTTTTCATTATTGGTGCATGCATTTTGTTTCATTGTTTACTGGAAAAATATTTAAAACAATAAATTTAAAAGACTCTCTAACAACTGTACTGTATTATACAAGGAATATAATTACATGAAACCAGGAATGTATATCAAAGAACACATGTATGTTTCATGTGCAAGGAGCCTATGATTAGAAAACAGCCCAAAGTTAATCTTTATCTGCCACTGGCCAGATGTATTTTCCTTGAATGTGGGTTTCAATGCTGTTTCAATTAATGTGAGTTTCAAGGGCAGAAAAGTTTTAATGCCAAGTCTATTTTCATTGTGAGACTGCATTGCTTTAGCAGATGTCTATTAGTGTTTGTGCTGTAAAATGTAATGTAAAACTTTTAAATGAAATCCAAATCATCTTAGAAGTAAAGCAGTATGCACATTACTGTGTTTATGGTAAATGGGACAAAATAGCTAAGTAATGGGACATTGGAATGGCTGCAGGGGGGAGGCACCATTCGACCATGATTTTGTGAGGGGAGAAGGATGGCAAACTCAAAGACAACCCTGGCTGAACTATACCTCTCAACTGTCCAGATTTTCACAGAATGAATAGATTTTTGTTTCTTATTTTTAGTTTGTTCCTCATAAAATTTGTGGTTTTCTAGCAAATCATTTAGGAATTAAATCACTAAATAATGACAGACATTCGGTTTCAGACTTCATACCCTTCAGAAAATGCATGCTAAAGCAAGACCTGCTATTTTATCAATTAAGTTTATACAAGAGCAATTTCTAATACTGTTTGTATGTTCCCCCAATATTTTGGCCTTGTTCAGATTTCCTGCATTAACAGGTTGAAAGGTACTTGCAAATAAATGGCTTTATAGAATTAGATATATACAAACCTCTCAACTGTCCCTGATTTTAGCTCAAAATGTTGCTCTCCCCCAAATAATCCGTCCCCAAAATGGCAATTTTGGAAGAAAATGTGGAGGGCTTACAATTAATAAATAATTGTAATGATCAGAGTTATAGGTTACTTTTACTTCAGAAATGCATGTAGATTATCTTATTTCATCAGCTGCTCAACTTAACAGTACTAATATTCATAGGTTCATAGGTTCATAGGTAGGTATTAGGCTATCTGCCCTGGGGCCTATACAAACCCAGCCAAAAAAGTACCCTGGCTTTTGCCAGCCAAGAAAATTATTTTCCTGTGCCACTGTCAAGAAGAGCCACAGAGGTGATCCCTGGGTGAATTTCCTATTTCCCATCCAATCATTAAGATTTTTCTTGAAGAGTGCTAATGAGGAGCTTTGTTTGATATAGATAGGTAGTTTATTCCAGAGTATGGGAAGTCTCTGTGACGAATCTATCCCTCCGGCATGTTCTGTTTATTGTGGTGACAAGGTTTAGGTCCCTAGAGCATGTAGCTCGGAGGAATTGGGATTTCTTTAAGTAGAGCATGTCCAACAGCTCTGGGTTTGACATAGCTTTGTATGTTAGGCAGAGATCACCTCTGAGTTGGCGATATGTGATGGAGTAAAGCTGGAGCTTTTTGAGACGGTCTGCGTAGGGCATCTGTTTGAGGCCGGTAATCCTCTTTGTGAGGTATTTCTGTGGCTTTTCCAGTTGCTGTAGATGTCTTTGTGAGGTACATACCAAAAGGGGCATTGTTCTCTATAATGGATCTAATGAGTGATGAGTAGAGGGGAACAATGACCTCTTTTTTTCTGGATGAGAACCCTTTTGTGATGAGGTGTGCCTTGTAGAAGGATTTCCTGACTACTGTGGCAATGTGATTATCAAAGGAGAGACTACTGTCCACCTGTGTCCCAAGGTCTCTTATCACACTTTCGGTGTTAAGTATACTACCGCCTATGTTTTAGTTCATGGGTACAGAGTTTTTACCAAAGGGGATGACAATGCACTTTTTGGCATTGAGCTTGAGGCCATGGCTTTGACACTAGGCATCTGTCTCAGTGAGGCCCTTTTGTAGGATGACCACATCGTTAGGAGTTAGAAGTTTTGATTATGGCTCCTAGTTTGCAGTCATCTGTGAATTTCATTAGCCAAAGACCTTCTGTGTTAGCCTGTACTTCAGAGAAGTAGATACAAAACAGGAGAGGACTCAGGACTGAACCCTGTGGTACTCCACTTGTCACTGGTCTGAAGTCGGATTTGGAATCTGCTACTTTCACAGTGTGGGTTCTGTCAGTGAGCCAGTTGGCAACCCATCTTGTGACATAGGGATTTATATCTAGTTTAGTGAGTTTATCTATAATTCCAGAATGGGGAATGGTGTCGAACGCCTTGGCAAGATCTAGATAGGCTGTGTGAACCACCTTACCCTTGTCTACGGCTTTGATAACTGCTTCAAAGAAGTCTATCAGGTTTAGGAGACATGATCTGCATTTTACAAACTCAAACTGGGTGGTGTCCAGAGTTTGAAGATTGCCAATGTCTTTGTTTATAAGTTCCATGATGTTACGTTCCATGGCCTTGCATACCATGCTCGTCAGGCTAATGGGGCGGTAGTTCCCGGGGTCTGTGGTGGCTCCCCCCTTGTGGAGTGGGATAACCATTGCTGTGCACCATTCAGCAGGCACAAAGCCTGAGGTGAGGCTATGATTGAACATGGTACTTAGGTGGGGTGCCAGTTCATTCTGTAGTTCATGTAGAACGCAGCCTGGGATGTTGTCTGGTCCCATGGATGCTGTGTTCTTGGCTTTGGAGAGTGTGGTTTTTACCTGTGCAGCTGTGATTACAGGAACTTTGCATTCTTCCGGTTTAGAGATGGGCTCTTTAGGGGGTGAGAGGGGGGTAAAGTTAGCACTGAACCTATCTGCCAGGATGTTGGCAATATCAGTTGGTTCTGTATATTTAGTGCCATTGTGCTGTAACTCAGAGCAGATCTGAGTGTTGCCATTGAGATTCTTGACATAGCTATAGAATGCTTTGTGGTTGTCTTTAGAATCAGTGGTGATTTTGTTTTTGTAACTAGCTTTGGAGGATTTTATCACGGATCACAGCTTCTTACTGAGGGTGGCCAGGGAGCTCCTCCACTTGTGGTATTTTACTCTCTTTTGCAACAGTTTCTTCCTTCTGTTGTACAGCTTGTTTATGGCAGGGGACCACCAGATTGGCTTCCTTTTTTTGGAGGATAGCGTCTTGGTTCTGTTTGGGATAGCACGATCCATGCACTCATGTAGGTGCTTATACAGTGCATTTGTGTAGGATTCAGTAGTCGTAACTGTATTGTCCATCTGCTTGGGTGTCATGAAGTTCACTACTTCTGTCTTAAGAAGCATGAAGTTGGCCTTGGAGAATTTTTTTACCATGGTTTCCTTAATGGGGGGTGAGGGCAGGATGTGGATATCTAGGGTAATTAGCTTATGGTCAGATCGGACCAATGAGGCGTTGACTTCAGGTGTGGGACACCGGTCACTCATGTTGGTAATGACTAGATCTAGGATATTGTTACCCCTGGTGGGGGTGTGGATAAGTTGATCCAGGGTATTGGAGTTTATGAATTTCAGAAAGCGTTGAGTGAAGGAGTTGGTACATGAGTAGTTTTCCCAGTTAATGGTGGGGTAGTTGAAATCGCCCATTATTAGGGTGTTTGGTTGAACCCTAATATTTTCCAGTACATCAAGAAAAGAGGAGTGGGAATCCTGGGGTATGGTGGCGATCTGTAGCAAGTTACAGTTTGGATTGCAGTTTTTCCCAGAGTTAGTTGCACTTGGATAACCTCGGCTGCATTATGCTGAGCAACTAGCCTGGAGGTGTGGATATCCTTGATGAATATGGACACACCTCCACCTTTGGTGTTCCGGTCCAGGTTACATGGCCAAAAAGTGTGGTATGAGTTATAGCCTGGTAGTGCAGGGGTGCTCTCTGGAGCCTTGAACCAGGTCTCAATCACCGCACAGATATCAATGTTCTCCATTTTAAGGAGTGCCTCGAGTGAGTGCATTTTGAGATTTAGACTTCTAGCATTGAGTAGCATCACCCTCAGTTTTCGCTTGCCTGTTCCTGTTACGGTGGTGAATTTGTCATTTGAACCTTGCCTAAAAAAGGCACTATAGGGGTGGCAAGAACCTTATTAAAAAGTTTCCCTTCTTTGACAGGTTCCCAGCTGTATTCTGTGGCTATTTTATATTTTTGCATCACATTTTGGTCCATTTTTTGTAAAATTGTGGTTTTCTGGCAAATTAGTAGCAAATCATTAAAGACTTGAAGTTAAAAAATAATGACAGCCATTTGAGTTTCAGATTTAATACTGTTCAGAAAATTCATACTAATGCAAGACCTACTATTCTATTATCTTTCTAAATTGATAAGAGCAATATTTAAAAATTGTCTTTATTTTTGGGTCATTGTCCCACTTCTATTTATGGCTTTGTCCAGATTTCTGGTTCTGAGGTTGAGAGATATGACAAATGTGTCAGGGCCATCACAGTCAGCCAGAGACATTTAATTGTGACATACTTGTTGTACCCCACTCCCCCATGTAGTGACTCTTGATGTGTCCAAGCAAGGCAAGGAGCAGTTATGCAGTGCAATTGTGCAGAGTATCCCCCCATCCAAGGTAGACACAAGTACTACAGTGGCTTTTCATCTGCCCTTGATTTTGCAGAATGTTCTGGTTTTCTGTCATATTTTTATACTGTTGATTTATGCTTCTTATTTTTCAGAAAATGCATGTTGTTGGAGTGCGTGTTGCTCTGTATTTAAGTAGCAATGCTTTAATGACCATGAGATAAGCTTGTCTGAGATTGTAAGATGCAAGTAAGCTTTAATAAGCATACTGTTAAAGAACTGCCAACATTGAAAGCCTTTTTGTTGTTGCCATGCAGAGAATATTTATATAACTAGATAACATACAAGCCTTAGGTATTGAAATGCATATGACAGTATTTGTAATAAAGGACAGGATTATAGTATTTTCAAAAGCTCATTACATTTGTTGGAGATTTTTAGTCATCTTTGCAGGCTTTACCAGTAAACTAAACAGAGTGCCAATCTATCACATGTGGTCCATAACCTGTGCAGTAATCCTTTAAGCAATTTATCTTGAGCTTGTTTCTTGTTTGCTGTTCATTTTTTACTTTCATCATGTTTTCTCCATGAAACAAGTAAATACCTGTTGTCAGGCAGCAGGTCCTTTTTGGATAAGAAACATTTCTACAGGTGGGGGTATCACAGAGACTGCTACTTTCAGCATGTTACTTGGTACTTTTATAAAACTGAATATAAATTATAATTAGAACTGTAGTGCAAGGAGAAGTGGTTTGAGGTGAGTGCTGTCTGTTTTTTTTATACTTGATTTTGACTGGCATTCCAGTAATGTATTTAAAAAGTAATTTATTTTTTCATGCCTCACAACCTTTTTGTTTCCATCTAGATATTAAGTAAGTTATTATATAGCCAATGCACTGAATTTTTTTTTCTTCTACACTTCATTTTGTCTTGATTGGACTCTCATAATGATGGTTTGGTACCCAGGGCAGCATATTTAATTATTAAAGTCCCAGATTTTGTGGTTTTGAGCATAGCTCCACCCCTTTCTAGTTGTCCCTACCCCTTCCTATTGGCCCCACCCATTCAGCTGTCTCCTGCAGCCCCCTTTTGATTTGAAGTCACCAACTGCCACTGCAAAGAACTGCAACCACAGTAAAATATAGAAAAAATGTGAACTGACCAATGTATAAGTTTATTACTTAAGTACTTTCATCCTAAACAAATTGCAGGAGATTTGTTGATGGAAGAGTATAAAATAATGTGTATTAGATTAGCATATGTTGACTACAGTCACACTGAGGTACAGAAAAAATCTTGATGACCATCCAGGTATGGGCTTCTTGCAGCTAAAAGTAGTGACCTGCTTAGGAAACAGCAATCTTTCACAAAGTATACATAACTAGTGACAAAGACAAGGTATCTGGTCTGTGGCAATGATTTGTTAAGTACACATAAACTATCAGCTTATCTACCGAGTCAGACTGCTTGGAGGTGAATGTTCTGGGCTTCAGGAGGGTAGACAATGAAAAAAGTGCCAAGGCAGAGAACATAATACATAATAAACTATGAACACTACAGTTGTAACTAAAAAAATGGTTATGCATGAAACCTGTGGATTATTAAGATACAAAGTATCAAACAACTAGACGTAAGACTGGTCTTGTGAACTTGACAGTACAGCTGTACCAGCACTTCATGTGTGTCACATGACCAGCACAGCTGCACTGTAGAACATGATGTGATAACCTTATGGTGAGCAGATCAGTATGGCTGTAGTAACACTTTATGAATGTCACATGACCAGCACATCTACACTGGAAAACATGGTGTAACAACCTTATGCTGAGCAGATCAGTATGGCTGTAGTAACACTTCATGTGTGTCACATGACCAGCACATCTACACTGTAGAACATGGTGTAACAACCTTATCCTGAGCAGATCAGTGTAGCTGTATCAGCTGACAAGACAGCCAAGGGTACAATAATTACTTTTCTGTAAAACACATTACTAAGAGGGAGTTACTACATTCAGTGACAGCAATCTTATAGACGCATAGATGCTTTCCTGTAAAAATTATTAGTTTTTGTTGATTCATGTTATTTTTTGCTAGTAGTAGATTGTTGCATTTTATGTATATGGTTCAGTTAGTGTGTTTTAGTTTAGCAATATCCGGTGCTCATGATTGCATGAGGTCATTCCATGCCCAAGCACATGGTTCATAGGTTCATAGGTTCATAGATTACTACTTGGGTGATGGAAAGTTAGGATAGAAAAAGGGATAAGCAGACACATGAACAGAAAAGTCTCTTCTGTTCCTGGACAGAGAGGTACATCCTAATTGTGGGCAGACATTACTAGAAAGGTGCCCACTGTTTAGAGCCATATATTTTGTTACAGGCATTAAAGAAACTCATATAGTGATCATAATTTTATTAATGCCACTTTATTATTTGCAAAGACAAAACACTGCCTAAATGGAGACAAAGAATTGACTGACCTGCTATGCACTTAATGCAGTGGTGTGTGTATCATATCATTACCCTATTGGCTTCAACCTATAAAAATGAATTATATTTCAGTGCCCACAATGTTAGTAATGAGGTAGCTTATATAGTACTAAAACACCACTGGCCCTGTTCATCTGAATGTTCAGAACCATTTGCATTAGAAGCAATAGTCAGTAGGTCATACACCTAAGTGTTTTTGAGTTCTTCAGTGATGACACTGGTTCCAGTCTCACTGGTATATCAGACTCCATGTTTTGCATGAGTTACTTGTGTAGAATCAGAGAACAAGTCATGACTAGAAAATGACTCGTTTTTCATTTGCCACATCAGTCATCACAGTTCCAATCTGCCGAGTGAAGAATTACTCCATCTGAAAAAAGCAAATTGGCATTGCTTGTCTAGGTCTTAATTGAATTGACCAGAGTGTCACTTGTAGAAAATCTCTGATTTCTTTCTTGAACTCAGAATGAAACTGCTACTATCTAATCCTGTACAAAATCCCATAAGTTTACTTGTAATTCTATGATGTGGTAGGGTATCAAATGTCTTGACCATACTAAGAGAGACAGCAAGGACAGTGTGCTCACTGTCCATCACCTTTGTAGGCTTTTCAAAGAGGTTTCTAAGATGTACCATGCATGATCTATCCTTTACAAAGCTGAATAGCTGAGAATCAAGCCTTATCAAAGTTTTGTTTTCATAATTTATGAGGTCAGTAATGATGAAAGAAGCAATACTGTGCAAAAGTGTTTACAGTAATGTTTATTACTGTCCATTTATTCCAAGGAGTTTATTGTGTGCAAAGTGCAACTATTTTGTAAAGTGCAGTCAAAATACAGCCATTTCAAAAAGTTTCTTGAGGTGGGTGTGTCTATTCACAGAGAGTCACAATTGCAGGGTGTTTCTTGCACTGTACAGAGTTATTTAGCAACATACAACAATTTTGGGGAAATTTCAATGTGCTATGTACTGTTTATTAACAAAGTGAAGTTACGTCAAAATATATCTTACTCTGAGCTTCTTCTGCCCAATTTATTCACACAGTGCAGTTATTTGAAATGTTTCTTTCACTGATAAGAAAAGATTTCTTACAGTACAGTGATTTCAAGAATATTATTGTGCCCAGGAAACTTATTTCACCAAGTTCAGTTATTCAGAGGCTTGTTGTGTTATTGGGCATAGTTACAAGTACTGGCATATATTTCTGGCATATGTATAAGTGTGTGTGTCCGTGCATACTTGCAAAAGCCTTCACTGGTATATGTTAATATGGAAAAGGCATTTTGCTGACCAGGTCCACTTGTATTTGATCAGAATGCTGCAGAGAACTTGAGAATATTTGAACAAGAATATAATATATTTATACAAGCAGCTTATTCTAACAAAGATACATGCACCAAGGCATTCATTTTGTTAAACCTAGCAGGGTCAGAGGCCGTTGAAAGAGAGGGTTCATTTGTATATGCGCCAGCAGTATATGAAGGTGAAGGGGAAAATTGTCATATTGTTGCACAGGCTGAATCAAGGGAAGACCCCAAGTGTTTATAGTGCAAATTTAGAGAAATGTGCAACCCCATATATACAACCACAAATTCACAAAGCACAAAAACAGATAAAAAGACCACCAGGTGAAGAATCCACACAGTTTATTACTCTGACATCCAGGCAAAGTCAGCCTTCAAGGAGTATAACATTACAAAACAATCCACCTGCCTATATATCCACATCAATAAACTAATAAAACAATTACTCAATTGCTTAACATCACTCAATAAATATCTCCAATTCATTTCTGCATTTAACCCATTCGGGATCATAGTATTATATTTCAAGATGTAAACAGACTCTTTAAATAATAATTAATTTTTCAAAAATTCATCCCCATCTTTATAAATATTAATTTTTTCTAAAATGGATCCTTTTAATCCTTCACTATTTCCTCCATGTACCTGGTTAAAGTGCATCGCTACAGAACTTTCTTTTTAAATATTATATATGTCTCTTAAATGTTCCAACAATCTAACCTTAAATGCCTTTTTACTTTGTCTTAAAACTTGTGACATGGGCAGCTTAAAGCATAAATAAGTCCCTCTGTATTACAACTGAAACCGCCCTTAGCTTGCAATTTCAAGCCATTAATTTTATTAAAACTTTGTATAATATACTTGCAAGCTTTACACCTACCACAACTACTTGTTCCACACTCATTAAGATTTTTATTCATTTTTACCACAGGAAGAGTGCATTTAGATTTTACAAGAAAATCTTTCAAATTTCTACCTCTCCTATACAAGGTAGTTGGTATCCCTTTAATATTTTCACTAATCTCTTTAAATTGTGTAATATAACCCCAATAAATGTATAACAATTTCACAAGCACCAGACTAAAACTACTATAAGTATTAGTAAAATACATGACTTCCCTTCTGTCTTTAGTCATATCTCCCTTCTGGTTGCCTATTACTTTATTCGTATTTTTCTTATTAATTTTCTCCCAGCATTTCCTCAATATCTCATTACTGAAATCCCTCTTTCTAAACATTTCTATAGTCCTACCTATTTCTCTATCAAGATCTAACTAATTGTTACAAAGCCTATAAAGCCTAGTAAATTCACCCAAAGGTACAGCTTCAATTGTATGGGGTGGGTGACAACTGTGGGCCATAAATTAAAATACCCCATCTTGGAACTTTCTATGGACTGTAATCTGAAGACATTCCCCACTATTATTCAATACTACATCTAAAAAAGAAACAATTTTACCCACCTTAAGATTATCAAATTGCAAACCAAATCTATTATTCTGAATTTCACACGTGAAAATGTGTTACATCTCCACCATCTTCACATAAAAAAATCAAATCATCAGTGTATCTGAAATATTTTAATGCATATTTATGGAAAAATTGTGATCTGTAGATATATTCTATTTCAAAGAGACCCATACTCAAATTAGCATAGGTAGAGGCAAACGATGCCCCCATGGCAGTTCCCTCATTTTGTCTATACATCTTTCCACAAAATTCAAAAAAAATATTTTGTAGGCAAAAGTCCAGTAGTTCAATAATATTCTCTATAACTGGATATTCCCTTAAATAGAATCTTACTGCCTCTAAACCAAAACTATGGATAATATTTGTATAAAGGCTCTTAACATATACAGATATCCAAAACATGTTCTCATTCCATTGCACAGATTTAATTTTATCTAAAAAATCAAATACATTTTTGACATAGGCCGGTAATAGCTAAACTTTAGGAAGCAAAAAATAATGAGGAAATTTCCCTATTTTACTAAGAAAATATTCCCTACCCGAGACTATGGGACGCCCCGGGGGGTTATAAATACATTTATGAATTTTTGGAAGGCAGAAAAATGAGCCATTTTACAGCCTTTTATAGCAAATCTTTTACTGATATCTTCCAAAGAAAAATAACCCAATCTATGCCCCTTTCTAAGTAGTTCACTATATTTATCAAGGGATTTAAGATACATATAATTTCCCACATTTTCATATGTGCCGTCATCCAACTGCTCATTACACATTTTAAAATACTGGGTAAAACTTAAAATAACCAATTTATTACCCTTATTGGCAGGTTTAAACACATAATTTCTAGTACTTAAAGTATTTAACATTTTCCACACTTCCTTTGTAAGATTATAATCATCAATTTTAAATTCAGTAAAACTTTTTTCCATTGTGTAACTGAACATAGAATAAAAATGTAGACTCCCTTCATGAGTAAAAGGCAGAATAAAAGAGCTCTTAAGCTCAGTTTTACTAGTATCTAATAACATATAAGCATTAATATCATTATCATTTGATTCACAAGAATAAAAACTATCCTCAGATAAAGAGGCATCATAACTATCATTAGCATCCATCATAATAAATTCATCACCATTCTTATTACCAAAAAAAAAAAAATGCTTAAGATGCAATTTTCTAACTAATTTAAAAATATCAGTTTTTAGTTCATACAGCCTCGGTTTGACTGTCGGTACAAATTTCAAACCACAACTTAAAATAGCATGTTCAGTATTATTCAGACAGCATCCTGATAAATCGATAACATAAGAGTCTAAACTACAGGTAAACGGATGACTACCATTTACCTCTTTTATGTTGGTGTTGTTGCCGGTATGAGTCTCTATTATAATCGTATGTCGATTCTCTCCGCTGTTTTTTTCCAGCTTAGTCTTCTCTCCCTGCATTCAAATCCCTCCGAAATGTCTGTTGAAAATGTTCTTCCTGTTGTGCTTTTCGGTAAGTTGGGGAATTCATTATTGTCCTCACCTTTCCCAGATGAACTAAAGCCTTCAAAGGCAGAAAAAGAATTGTTGATACGCTGTCCATTGTTGTGTCCTCCTTACTCAAACCTCACATGACCCGATACTTGTTTCTGATTGGACCGTGCTTGGAATGCTTTGTTGTTGTCATAGTCACGGAGGTCTCTAAGAAACTTGTCTTTTTTCTGTCTACAATTTCATTCTCATACGATTTTAATTTGTTATTCATGTCAACCAACAATTTCTCCAAATGTTCCAAACTTAAATTAGAAATAATGGAGGCACAAGTAGTGTGAATTTTCTGTTTTAATTCACACTGTTTAATCCTATCCCTCTCGATGAGTATTTTAATCCATTCAGCTGTGCACTTGTGTGCCACTGACACCCAACATTGGTGGAAAAGTCTATCGTGTTCATTTTGCAAATCAAATGGCATAGATGGCTCTCTGTACACCCTCAAACCACAGGGTGTTATATCAAGCTCAATATATCTTTGTAAACGTTGTATGTTAAGAAACACAGAAGTCTCTTTGTGCATTAACTGCTCCAAATCTTCACATAACCTTTTATTCTCACCTGAGAAGGAAGAGGTAACTCTCCGACCGACTACAGCAAATGGGTTATGGCAACGTTTGTTATGATTTGCCACCCATTTGTCCCAGTTCTTCATTGCCATATCTTTATATGAAGCATTAGGATTATTTTGCACATTACCCTGTTGGTTCCGCCGGTCTTCTGTAGACATGAAATAGCTATCCAAAAAGCATTGTGTCCCATCTCCATTAGTGTTATGAAAAACTCAAGGCAGGTCAATATTCGGATCACTCGCCATGAAAGACACACCACCTATATACAACCACAAATTCACAAAGCACAAAAACAGATAAAAAGGCCACAAAGTGAAGAATCCACACAGTTAATTACCCTGACGTCTTGGCACAGTTAGCCTTCAAGGAGCATAACATTACAAAACAATCCCCCTGCCTATATATCCAAATCAATAAACTAATAAAATAATTAATCAATTACTTAACATCATTCAATAAACATCTCCAATGTTTATTCAAAATTTTCAAAAATTCATCCCCGTCTGTATAAATATTTATTTTTTCTAAAATGGATCCTTTTAATCCTTTGCTATTTCCTCCATGTACCTGGTTAAAGTGCTTTTTTAATATTATATATGTCTCTTAAATGTTCCAACATTCTAACCTTAAATACCCTTTTACTTTGTCCTATATAAAACTTGTGACATGGGCAGCTTAAGGCATAAATAATGCCCTCTGTATTACAACTGCAACAGCCCTTAGCTTGAAATTTCAAACCATTAATTTTATTAAAACTTTGTATAATATACTTGCAAGCTTTACACCTACCACAACTACTTGTTCCATACTCATTAAGATTTTTATTCATTTTTACCACAGGAAGAGTGCATTTAGTTTTTACTAGAAAGTATTTCAAATTTCTACCTCTCCTATATGAGGTAGTTGGTATCCCTGTAATATTTTCAGTAATCTCTTTAAATTATGTAATATAACCCCAACAAATGTGCAACCCCAGACTAATGTTGCATTAGAAAGGCATTTGTTTTACACAAGAGATCAAAATCAAGGAGAAACATTTGCAGCTTATATTACTGAGCTGAGAAACAAAGCTAAAATGTGTAAGTCTGGTGACTTAAAATCATCTTTTTTCAGCTGTTCCTGTTAGGGGTCACCACAGTGGATAATCTGTTTCCATTTCTTCCTGTCCTCTGCATCATGCTCTATCACACCAACCACCTGCATGTTCTCTCTCACCACATCCATAAACCTTATCTTAGGCCTTCCTCTTTTCCTGTTACCTGGTAGCTTCATCCTTAACATCTTTTTCCCAATATACTCAGCATCCCTCATCAGCACATGTCCAAACCAACATAATCTTGCCTCTCTGGCTTTGTCTCCAAACCTTCCAACCTGGGCTGACCCTCTAATATACTTATTCCTAATCCTGTCCACCGTCATCACACCCAGTGCAAATCTTAACATCTTTAACTCTGCCACATTCAGCTCTAACTCCTGCCTTTTTGTCAATGCCACTGTCTTCAACCCATATAACATAGCTGGTCTCACTACCCTATTGTAGACCTTCCCTTTCACTCTTACTGGTACTCGTCTGTCACAAATCACTCCTGACACTCTTCTCCACCCACTCCATCCTGCCTGTACTCTCTTCTTTACCTCTCTTCCACACTCACCATTACTCTGAACTATTGATCCCAAGTATTTAAACTCATCCACCTTCACCACATCTACTCCTTGCATCCTCACCATTACTCTATCCTCCCTCTCATTCACACACATATATTCTGTCTTAGTCCTGCTGACCTTCATTCCTCTTCTCTCTAGAGCTTATCTCCATCTCTCCAGGGTCTCCTCCACCTGTTCCCTACTCTCACTACAGATCACAATGTCATCTGCAAGCATCATAGTCCATGGGGACTCCTGTCTGATCTCGTCTGTCAACCTGCCCATCACATTGCAAATAAGAAAGGGCTCAGAGCTGATACTTGATGTAATCCCACCTCCACCTTAAACACATTTGTCACTCCCACTGCAGACCTCACTGCTGTCACACTACCCTTGTACATATCCTGTATCACACTTACATACTTCTCTGACACTCCCGACTTCCTGATACAGTGCCACAAATCCTCTCTAGGCACCCTGTCATATGCTTTCTCTAAGTCTACAAAAACACAATGCAACTCCTTCTGACCTTCTCTGTACTTCTCCATCAACACTCTCAGAGCAAACATCGCATCTGCAGTGCTCTTTCCCGACATGAAACCATACTGCTGATTACTAATCATCATGTCCCTTCTTAACCTAGCTTCCTCTACTCTTTCCCATAACTTCATGCTGTGACTGATCAGTTTAATCCCTCTGTAGTTACTACAGCTTTGCACATCACCCTTATTCTTAAAAATGGGTACCAAAACACTTTTTCTCCATTCCTCAGGCATCCTCTCACTTTCCAAGATTTCATTAAACAATCTGGTTAGAAACTCCACTGCCATTTCACCTAAACACCTCCATGCTTCCACAGGTATGTCATCTGGACCAACAGCCTTTCCTTTCTTCATCCTCTTCATAGCTATCCTTACTTCCTCTTTGCTAATCCATTGCACTTCATGATTCACTATCCGCACATCATCCAACCTTCTCTCCCTCTCATTCTCGTCATTCATCAGCCCCTCAAAGTCCTCTTTCCATCTGTTCAACACACTCTCCTCACTTATGAGTATGTTTCCCTCATTATCCTTTATCACCCTTACCTGCTGCACATCTTTCCTAGCTCAGTCCCTCTGTCTAGCCAATTGGTACAGGTCCTTTTCTCCCTCCTTAGTGTCCAACCTTTCATACAACTCTTCATACGCCTTATCCTTAGCCTTCGCCACCTCTCCCTTTGCCATGCACCTCATATCCTTATACTCCTGTCTACTTTCTTCATCTCTCTGACAATCCCACTTCTTCTTTGCCAACCTCTTCCTCTGTATACTATCCTGTACTTCCTCATTCCACCACCATGTCTCCTTGTTGTCCTTCTTCTGTCCAGATGTCATACCAAGCACCTTTCTAAATATGAGTTAATAAAGGAGAGGCTTGTGTATGGTATTAATAGTGCTGCAGTGAGAAAGATTTTACTTTGTGACAGTGATTTAATGCTGAGCAAAGCTATTGAGATTTGTCAAATCCATGAAGTTACAGAAAGGGACACAAATATGCTTGCAAGTGATAAGAGCATGGTTTCAGCAGGCTTCAGAGCAAACATAGACAGCATGCAACATGTGTCTAGCAAAAGCAGGCCTAAGCACATGGCAGCTGCTGCCCCTGTGGAGTTTTCCTGGGGGGTCCCATAGTCTTCTAGGATGCTCCGAGACTATCAGCAATGCCACAAGTGTAAAAAATGTAGCCATTTTCAAAAATTTTGCAAATCAAGTAAGTCTCACACTGTAATAAAGAAGGCAATTTAAAAAAGCAAGTTGATTAAGTAGGGTTGCAATTGACTTTCTGTTTGGATGGTGCATCAGTAATTGGTGAAAAGATTGATGCAGTAGAATTATTGGCAAAGAATTAAGTATTTTGTACTGTCCAGATCAATGGTAAATCCACCAAGCTCAAAGTAGACACTGGTTCAAAGTGTAATGTAATGTAATGTAATGTCAGCAGACACATTTGCTAAGGTAAGAGCAGGTGAGAAACTAAATGTGGCCAGTTGTGTGAAACTTGTTAGTTATGGAGGTGAAGAAATTCAAACCGAAGGCTCAGTAGTGCTTTTATATTATGTGGCCAAGAACTGTTATAGCTTATTAATCTATGTAGTTCGAAGACCTGTGCAGTCATTATTGGGTCTCAGACACCATTTGAGAATAAATCTGCTTTCTTTTACCAAAGACATTCGTCAAATAAACACATGTCCCAGTTCTAGCTTCACTAATACTATTTTGTCAGAGTATGCTGATGTTTTCTATGACAAGTTGGGCAAATTTCCAGTTGTGCATTCTATGAAGTTAAACCCAGAGGTCAGTCCAGTAGTGAGACCAACAAGAAAAGTTATGATAGCTATGCAGAATAAAGTCAAAGCTCAGATGGATAAAATGGTGCAGCAAGGTGTAATTTGTCCACTTACAGAACATACTGAATGGGTGTTGTCTATGGTAGCCACTCACAAAAAAGGCCGACGAAATCAGAATATACATTGACCCAAGAGATTTGAACAAAGCATTAAAGAACCCACATCATCCTATGTGTGCAGTTGAAGAGGTCACTGCTCTAATACCGAATGCCACTGTTTTTTTTTCAGTTTTGGATGCAAAAAGCTCATTTTGGCAAGTGATGCTTGATCGCAAATCTTCATTATTGACAGCATTCAGTACCACATTTGGAAGATATAGACTCCTCAGGATGTCATTTGGAATAAATTCTGCAAGTGAAGTCTTTCAGCATGCAATGGAGCAAATTTTTTCAGGTTATCCTTGTGCCATAATAGTAGATGATTTATGGGTTGGAGGCAATGGTGAAGCAGAGTATGACAGAAATCTTAAGAAAGTTCTAGACAGAGCACGTGAAGTAAACTTAAAGCTCAATCCTCTAAAGTACAAATTCAGACTACCAGAAGTTACATATGTAGGTTATTTATTTACTAGCATGGGCTTGAGACCAGACCTGTCCAAGCAGTCAGCCATTCTTGAGATGCCAGCACCAGATAATATTCAAGCTCTACAACATTTTCTTGGTATGGTCAACTATTTATCCAAGTTTATACCAGACTTCAATGAGTTGATAGCACCTTTGAGAGAGCTAACATGTAAAAATATTACACGGTCTTGGTTAGAACAGCAACAGAAAGCATTTGAAGACCTTAAGCAGAAAATTGCCACCCCACCTACATTAAGATACTAAGATATCAATAAACCAGTAACTCTTTTCTGCAATGCTTCAGATTTGGTCTTGGTGCAGTTATTTTTCAAGAAGGCAGACCAGTAGCCCATGCATTTAGAACACTTACCCAAACTGAAATGCAATATGCTCAAATTGAAAAAGAACTGTTGGCAATAGTATTTGAATGTTCCAAGTTTCATGATTATATTTATGGTTGAGATATTCAGATTGAAACTGATCATCAACCTCTAGTTACTATTTTAAAGAAACCGATGCATTCAACTCCAGCGAGATTACAAAAAGTGATGCTCAAACTGCAGAAGTACAACTATACAAAAGGCAAAATTCTTTATCTGGCTGAGACCTTATCCAGATCACCTAGAAATACAATGGAACAGCTTGATGGAGAAACTTTTTGACTTTGACATCATGGAAGTGCATAATTTTTCTTCCACAAGACTTGATAAGCTGAGAGATCATACAAAGACTGATACAATTTTGCAGAAGCTCAACCACTACATTAATGTTGGATGGCCGTCAAAGCAATCTAGTGCACCTCCTGAAGTGAAAAACTATTTTCCTTACAGAGATGAGATGCCGATGGAATTTGGCATTATTTTCAAAGGTTCTAAAATTATTGTTCTTGCTTCCTTACAACAAGAATATATCCAGATTTTGCAAATTGGTCACCCATGTTCAGAAGCTACCAAAAGAAGGGCGAGAGGACTAGTATTTTGGCCTTCTCTATCAAAAGGCATTGACAGAGTACTTTCTTCTTGTTCAGCATGCAATAGTACTAAACTGCATTTGCAGAAAGAACCACTTCAGCTAAGTCAAGTTCCTGAACAACCTTGGTCAACAGAAGCCACTGATATATTAGAGTGGAACAATCGACATTAATTAGTGTTGGTAGACTCTTATTCGAACTGGTTTGAGATAGATTTACTACCTAACCTAATGTCCACTGCTATTATTACCAAGTTGAAACGTCATTTCTCAGTCCATAATAGTCCACTCAAAGTTATTTCTGACAATGGTACCCAATTTACCAGTCAGTTGTTTCAGAAATTTACAAGAGAATGGGACTTAGTACATGTTACTAGTAGTACAGAATATCCACAGTCAAATGGACTAGCTGAACGAACAGTGCAGAGTGCAAAGCAATTACTAGAGAAGTCAAAGCATCACAATAATGACATATTTTTGAATTTACTCAATCTCAGAAACATACCCCATGACAATATACTTGGCTCACCTGCTCAGAGACTTCTATCTAGGGAAAGCAGAACAGCATCGCCTATCAGTTCCAGTTTGTTGAGGCCTAAAGCTAAAAACAACAGAGGAATCAAAGCCCAGTTATTCAAAAAGTGTTCTTTCCAGAAGTTCAGCTATGACAGATTGAGCAGGTTTCTTCATCCATTGAAAGAAGGAGAGATACAAATGGGGAAAGGTTTTGACCAGATCAGTCAAGTGACAAGTACAGTATATGTGCACAGCCAAGATCCTACTTTGTGAAAGCAGAGGGTGTGGAGTACAGGAGAAATCACAGACATCTACCTACTTCTTGTATCAGAGCCAATATCGCAGCATTGCTCCTGTGATACAGACTCGATCTCAGAGCAATCCAGACAATGTTTTTGTTGCAGAACATGTTTTGACTCTTGCTTCCATTTCTGCTGATGTTCCTGATGTCCCTAAAGTTGAACATTCAGCAGAGACAATCCCAGTTGCTAGACCTAATTCTAATTTCTATGTCACACGATTTGGTCGTATTTCCAGACCTAGTGTGAAATATGCAGCAACCTGGACGTAATTGTATATATGTATCTAGTTTGTATAATTGCATGATAAAGAATTATTTGTATCATTTGCATGTCAATCAATGTTGTCAATAACGCATGACTCATTTCTCAAAGAGGGAGGATGTAGAATAGTGTGTGTGTGTGTGTGTGTGTGTGTGTGTGTGTGTGTGTGTGTGTGTGTGTGTGTGTGTGTGTGTGTGTGTTGTACTTTTAAGAAGCGTTTCCAAGGACAGCACCTGGATATAAATAGCAAGCACGTGTATGTGTATGATAGCTAGTTTGTTTATAAGTTAAAGTTACATAGCCTCATTTCTGATGTGTTTGTACATAATAAAGCTGCTTGAACAGAACCTGCAATGTTTGTCTACTTCATCCTAACTAGACAAGCAACACCAGGGAAGTGGAAGTTCTATGGGTAAATGTTACCAGTAGGTGGTCTGAGTTAACTAATGTGGGACCAGCTAAGTTTGTGAGAACCAAGTAAAGAATGTTCCCACTCCTGGTAGGATTGAGAAAAACTTGATTCAATGAGTTCTTGTTTACTTTATCCAAATGCAAGGGTGATACCCTATTTTGGTAGTGGAGGTACTCTAATCGATGGGGAGATAGTTGAAGGTACCAAGGATTAGTGAGTAATTGCTAACAGGGTTATTTTCCATGAATGCCAGAAAGTTTTTCTGATTGTGTAGGGCCATGAGTAGGGAAGTTTTACTTCCCTAATGTGAGCTGGAGTTTTATGAGATCACTGAGGGGGCCCTCTTGGTATCAGCTTTGAAGGGATACTATCACTGATGAACACCAAAACTCCCCCATGGTTACTAGTAGGTATACTGTCGCTGATGAACAGTAACACTTTCCTACAGTTTCTAGTGGGTTTAAAGGCATAGTATGCACAAATTCCATCCACAAATGGGGGTGCTATCATTACATTTGAATCATGTCTTGGTGACACCACAAACACGAACACATTCTAGATGCGGATGTGCCTCCAAATCAGGCAATTTATTGTTAAGAATCCTGGTATTGAGAAGGGTCACTTTAATGTTGTCCAATCTGGGATTCGAGCTACTCATTACATGAACTCTGTCTAAAGACAGCACAAAAAAAAGGGCTAAAAAGAGGCTTGTTGGTCTAGGGGTATAATTCTCACTTACATGCAAAGGGTCCTGGGTTCATATTCCAGACAAGCCCCAGGTTTTACATTGAGAGGTTAACATAATGGTTAAGGTGTTTACCTCACAAATACAAAGTACAGGGTTTGATTCTCTTGAAAGGAAAATTGGCTAGGTTTAAAATGGCCCACAAGGGCAGTTAGCCTAAAACTTAGCTTTGAACTAATGAACTTCTAATGGGGGGCAGCAAAGTCCTTGGCTAATATGCAAAAACCCTTGCATGAGAGATGTAGACCATCCATAAGAAATCAGGTTAGGTTGGTGACTAGCTCATCCTTGACCAATGTGAACTGGATCCCCTTGGAATGACACCAGCTACTTATCCACATGTTGAACCCAATTATCTTTTTTTATGAATCTGGGAGAATACCACTCAGAATGAGTCTCAGCCTTGAACTGAAGCATGAATGGAAAGCTCCAAAGCTCCAGCATATCCTTCTGCCTGCCCTTCAAGAGCTTTAATTCCAGGTCATCTACTTCCACATGGACTACTATCGTGTTGAAGTCATACTTGCTGGTGGAGAGAAGGGAGAAGATTGTGAGAGTCCTTGATATTTAACAATTATTTCATACCCGTAGAGTGGGTGCCCTTGTGAACACGTAGAATTGGTTATTCCAGTTTGCTTAACAAATCAATAGCATTTTTCTGATGTAAACTGAGTTCAGTCCTCCATGATGATAATACATTCAGGAAGACCATAAACAGAAAGAAATCTTTTTGGATGACTAATGGTAACTTACAAAATACTTTAAGTAATTTTAAATATGGATCCACCACCATCCTAAACATGGTTTTCATAAATGGTCAGCGCCTACCCAGAATTTCCAATGGGGTAATGGTCTTTATCTTGGCACCTTTTGTTCCATTTGATACACACACACACACACACACACACACACACACACACACACACACACACACGCACACACGCACACACACTCACTCTGCCTCTGTCTAGCTTATCCCCCACACTACCCATCTACCTATTACACTTGTTTTAAAAATCCAGGCTGATCTGTATGGATTGCTTCCAATACTACTTTTTTCAACTTATATGGAACTGTAATGCAAGTATTCCATGAGACAGATACCCTCTTAATGCCCATATCTACTTCTATAAAACATTTTTAAATTCACATTCCCATTTTCTTTTGTTGAATTGACCTAGCTCTCTGTTATGAATCTTTAAACTTATGACATTTGAGGATCAGGTCTTGTAAATCTGTTTTAACAAGAATGCCCTCAAAATGGCTATTCAACAAAAACATTCACATATTCTTTGATTTCTTTGGTGGCATTACCTGAACATTCAGGTAACAAAACTAAACAGCCCATAAACATAGCCATAATATTTGGGACATGTGTACTTTGACTATTAGAAGCTAATAATAATGCAGCCTATCTCTGTATTTCTGCTGCTAACATGGAAAGTAAAGTGTTGTACTTATGGCCACCTTTGTTAACACAGAGGGATAAAGCCTTGACTACAACCCAGATGACCTGAGTTTGATTAGTGGTTCAGGTGCCTCCTGGGGGTGTTAAGAGTAGGAGAGGGGAGGTGAGCTCTTGCCTTGTACCTGTGAGCACTTTCCTTGACTAAATCTTTCCAGAAGGGGGCAGTGCCACTGGATGATATACATTTGAAGGTGTGTATGAATATCACAATGGCTCACTGTGGAGCCACCCTTCGGATATTACAGTCATGTGCAGGGGATGCCAGAGTGTAAAAGAACAGAAACCCTGATCTGTAGTGAAAAGGGTGAGGGTTGCCACTCCAGGCTTGCTTGACTCTCACCCCAAAGGCACAAATAGGCTCTAGGGTTCTCAGCTGGAGAAACAAATAAGTCAACAGAGTGGCAGGGATAGCACTCAATGGTCAGTGGAGGATGTGAAGAAAAATAATGTTAATAAAGGCTCATGCCCTATAAGCAACTTGAATTTTCTGCCCAGAGGCACTGATGGAATTTCTTTTTTTTTTAAACAAGAAACATCTTTAATGAATTATCATTATTATTGGCATAGGCAATCATAAATTTATATAAATGAAAACAAAGCGTATTGACATGTTTTCATTTGCAAACATTATATACTACTTACAATCTTCTGTACAGTCATTGTCAGTAAAGCATTATATAGCTTATTCATTTCCTGCCGTCACTTAAACCACATTCCTCTTTCAAAACATTATTCTGCTTACGTTATTCCCACAGTGCCAATGTTTTTCCTATGTAATTTGCTCCTACCCTTTTCTAAAGATCCCACTTCTAGTTCTTTTATCTTTGTTACTATATTCACTACTTCTAGTATGGTTGGATTAGACTTTGATTTCCATTTTCTAGTAATTGCTTTTTTGGCAGCCACCAGAATTAAACTCAGCAAGGCCTTACTATGTTTAAGCAATTAAGATTCTGAAACAATTGCCTCATTCTGAATCCAAGAATACTTCTTCTCAGCAGGAGAAAGAGTTTTCAGTGTGTAAGTAACCAGTGTTTCATCTGTTAAAGCCATGATGTTGAATTATTGCTCCTGTGTAATAAGCTTATGTATCACAAATAAATAACACTAGTAACTCTTAGGTTCATAGGTTCATAGGTTGGTACTAGGCTATCGGCCCTATGGCTTATACAAGCCTAGCCATAATAATTCCCTGGCTATTTCTTCCCAGAATATTTACTTCCTTGGTCCCCTGTCTAGCAGGCAACTGACATGATCCCCGGGGTGAATTTCCTATCTCCCATCCAATCGTCAAGGTTCCTTTTGAAGAGGGCCAAAGAGGTGCTCAGCTTGACATGTATAGGCAGTCTATTCAAGAGTATGGGGAGTCTTTGGGTCAGGAACCTATCCCTCCAGCATGTTTTGTTTATTGTGATGACCAGGTTTAGATCCCTGGAGTGTAATCTTGATCCGTAAAGCAACATTTCTTTACATTTTATTAAACCATTCTGCTCAAGTTATTTCCAGTGCCATGGCACATTATCTTTCAGCAGCCTATTCACTTGTATAATAATGAGCTTGGCTTGAATGAACTTTCCATAATAATCAAGTCAAGAAATGCCAATAACTCTTTCTCACATGCGTAATTGTGACTGTATGTGTGTATATGTGCATGAGTATGTGTGTGCGTGCGTGCATGTGTGGGTGTGTGTGCATGTGCACGTGTGTACGTGGGTATGTGTGTGTGTGTGTGTGTGTGTGTGTGTGTGTGTGTGTGTGTGTGTGTGTGTGTGTGTGTGTGTGTGTGTGTATATGTAACCATTTGAAATGTCAGGACCTGCTAGACCAAGTCCCAAAACGAGTAGACTAAATGGTTGAAATATCAAACTTATATATACTAAGTCCAAGATGCCATTTCTCAGACTATTCAATTTTGGGGTCCATATATATATATATATATATATATATATATATATATATATATATAGATATATATAAGTCTGTGGGATTTAGGGTCTTGTATCCCCACATGGGGGTGCAGGGGACTTGCCCCTGGCAAATAGTAGTCTTAAGGAGAAGAGCGATTTTTGAGATTAATTCTTCAGTGTTTTAAGTCTTTCTTCCAGCTTTTGGCACTCAGCATTTAGACATTTTAGGAGGGAGCCATGTTTGTGCATGTGTGAATTATAAGTGGGCTTTAACTTCTAACTGAAGGGCATGTTCCCTTTTTATCCAAAATATACTATAGATGTTTATTCTTTGACTTACCACATTTTTTATTTTACATTTGTTGACCAGGATAGTCCGACTGGGTGGACGCCCATTGTCAGCGGAGGCCCGGGGATCATCACATTGAAATCCTTTATTATGTTTTCTAATATTCTTCAGCAACTAGATGGTACAGAACTTACAGAGAACTGTAATTTGTTACACACAAACATACTTCTGTGTATATACATCACACATGCACTTGTTAGAATCTTTGGGTTTGGCATAATGGTTAAGGTCTTGACCTCAAAGACACAAGGCACAGAGTTCGATACTGACCTTCGGTTATTGTTTAAGGGGTTGGGGTGGCATAATGTTTAAGGTGTTTACATTACTATCACAGGTGCAGGGTTTGATTCTCAAATGGGATAATTGGCTAGGCTTAAAATGCCCCACAAAGGCAGTGGCAGCAGTTTTTGGTTTATGTTGCTACTGTATGTATTATACTAATATCACAGTTTGAGTCTATGATTGCCCACAGGCTGTGGTCCTTCAGGCAGATGTTTGGACACAGCATGTGTATGTCATCTGTGATGTCCATCACTTAATTACTGAGCAGGAAAGTTCCTAGCAGACACCCGTCATGTACCGACATGATCATTGAGCCTGAGATATATGTCACGTCATACATATCAACATAGTGAGATTTACTTACTTATTTAATGACATTTTTGACTGAGAAAGTCCACTAGGTCAGAAACCCATTTTCAGTGGAGGCCCAGGGGGAAAGTAAAACATATAACAGGTAGATAGAATTTACATTATTTAAGAGTATAATTTTTATACAATTTCAGTAGTAGTAATAAGCAAAATAAGTAAAAAATATACAGTCACGTTAAATGTAGGCATCGCATATTCACTTAGTAGCAATCTGTCATGGCTGCCACGTATGTCATACACTGGTCTACCCATCTGGTGATATAGTTGTTTATGGCCACATATGACAGTGTTGATTGAATACCTCAATGTGGATTTATGTCCAATGCCTTGACCTGCTCAAGTTCCACAAGATGATGCTGTTGTCATCATGCATGCCCACAATGACCTCTTTGAGGACATCTATCAGATGTAATGGACCTGATGTAGCATTAAAAATTCACACAGGTCTGTTGCACACACCTTGAGTATTGCTAGTGTACATGTAGAAGAGGTCCATGATGACATGTTGGTCTACATCACAGTTGAAGAGAGTCAGGAAGTCTCTCTACATACATGCATCAGGTGCTGTCCCCCCAACTCAAGTGGATGCAAGTTGATGTACACCCTTGTATGGAACATAGGCCATGTGGAGCTGTATCAGGAAGGTGTATGTGTGAGTCATGCCATAGGTGATCTGTGATGTTGTCACAAAGCCCAGTGATTCAGTGTGACAGGCATGGATGAAGGTAAGACAATGCATACTGCCTATTGTGACCTGGCCTAGGGTTTTGACACAATCAAACATGCAGGTGTCATTGAGAAACCCCCCAAGCTGGGGATTAAACCTTACATCAGTGGATGGGTAATCAACTGGCTCACTGACAGAACATATCATGTGAAAGTTGGTGAATCAACCTGCACCAGTATCAACCTTTACCAGTAGAGCTGTCACCACTGGCAAACCCCAGGAGTCTGTGCTTGGCCCTTCACTGTTTGAACTGTATTTCTCGACAGTTCAGGCTAAAGTATATGGCCTTTGTCTTACCAAGTTTGCTGATTCTTGCATATTGTGTGCAATCATCGAGTCCACCAATAATTTTATCATAGTACAGGAGGAGCTAACACACACAACTGAATAGTGACAAAGGCATCATTTTCCCTTTTTCCCACCGTAGTGTGATCTCAGAGTTGATATGTTTAGTTAGGGGGGGTGTGGGGGACGTAGGTGTTTTTTTTTTTTTTTTTAAGGTCACTAGGGCAGACTACCATCAGTCTCCCTAGAAAAGTTTTCACTGAAAATTAAGTCCTATGATTAGGTTGCTTACTCAAGTGTTCGATGAAGAGGCATTCACTAAATAGTGATTCAACAAAGTGATATAGACCCCACTTGAACAGGTTCATTGAGAAACACTGTTTTACATGCAGGGGGAGCCTATTACAGAGGAGTGTGAATCGCTGTGGGATAAACCTGTCTCCCCAGCATGTTCTGTTTATGTTACAGGCAAGGCTGAGAACCCTTGGGCAAATTATTCTTGCCCCATATGAATTGCAGAGTCTAAGACAGCTCTGCAAGGCAGGCATAGGTCACCTCTCAGCAGCCTCCATGATACAGAGTACAGTGACAGGTATGTCAGTCTTTCCATGTATGTCATGTTTGGAGTTCTGGGATTCTCCCAGGGACAACCCTGTGTTTTCTCTAATTGCTGCAGGTGTCTGGTGAGGTACAGATGAGTCTGATATGCAAAGCTATGGAAAGCATCATCCTGGACCTAATAAACAAAGATATAGCGAATCTCCAAACTCTGGATCCCACACAGTTTGGTTTTGTGAAGGGTAGATCATGCCTGCTCAACTTGGTCGACTTCTTTGAGTCAGTCACCAGAGCTGTGGATGAAAGCAAGGTGGTTCATACAGCCTACCTTGATCTGGCCAAGGCTTTTGATACCATTTTCCACTCAGGAATCATAGAAAAACTCACTAAGCTTGGCATCAACCCCTATATCACTAGGTGGGTTGCAAACTGGCTCACAGATAGAACCCACAGTGTGAAAGTAGCTGACTTCAAGTCAGACTACCGATTAGTCATGAGTGGAGTCCCACAGGATTTGGTCCTGGGTCCTCTCCTGTTTGGTACATACTTCTCTGAAGTCCAGGCCAACATGAAGGGACTCTGGCTGACAAAGACTGCAGACAATTGCAAGTTGGGAGCTATTATTAACTCCCCAATTGATGTTGACAGCCTACTGAATGGCCTCACTGTGACCAATGATTGGTGTCAGAACCATGGCCATAAGCTCAATGCCAAAAAAATGTGTCGTCATCCCCTTTGGGAAAAACCCAGTTCCCATGAATTACCTCATTGATGGTAGTCCACTGAACTCAGAAGACATTATAAGAGATCTGGGAACACAGGTTGACAGCAACCTCTCTTTTGATCACCACATTGCCACTGTGGTCAGAAAGTCCTTCTATGTGGCACATCTCATTACTAAGGGTTTTGCATCCAGGAAGAAAGAGGTCATTGTCTCCCTCTACTCTTCTCTCATTTGGCCAATCATCGAGTACAATGCCCCATTTGGCATGTACCTCACTAGACACCTGAAACAACTGGGAGGCCACAAAAGTACCTCACAAAGGGGATCCTAGGCCTTAAACACTTGTCCTATATGGACAGACTCAAAAAACTCCAACTATTCTCTGTCTCATATCGCCTACTTAGAGGTGATCTCTGCTTGACTTACAAAGCCATGTCTGACCCAGTTCTGTTAGAAATGCTACATCTAAAGAAATCCAAATCCCTCTGCACCACACGCTCCAGAGACCTCAACCTCATTACCACAATTAACAGAACATGCTGGAGGGACAGGTTCATAACCCAGAGACTGCCCATGCTATGAAACAGACTTCCCATACATGTCAAGCAGAGCACCTCACTGACCCTCTTCAAGAGAAATCTTGATGAGTGAATGGGAAACAGAAAATTCACCCCGGGGATAACACCAGTGGCTCTACTCAACAGAGGCACTGGTAACTAAGGTCAAGTGGCACTATGCCAGGGTAACCCTATGGCTAGGCTTGTAAAGGCCCCAGGGCCATTAGCCTAGTATGCACCTATGAACCTATAAACCTATGTGAGCATTATACTCCATTATTTGTGTGATAAGGGTAGAGTACAGCAGAGGTACGACTTCCTGGTCTTGTATGTGATGTCCGTATGTATGATGTGCACAATGCAGATTGTGTGTGTCACCCCTATGGGCACATAGTGCTGAAAGTGTAGATTGCTATCAACAAGTGTTTCAAAGTCTCACCACACTGTGTTCCAACTTGGGGAGAGGTGCTATGTATAGCATTATTAGCAGGGGTACATCATTGACAAAGGGGACAATGAGTCATTCTATGCTTTAAGGTTCAGTCTGTGAGTTTGGAACCAATCATTAGTCTATGCCAGCCCCTTCTGTAATATGTTACCATCATTGGGGAATTCTGTATAAGTGCATCTAGTTAACAGTCATCTGCAAACTTGGTAAACCACAGGCCATCTACTGTTGCCTGTGCTTCACAGATCCTTGTGGTATTCCAATGGTGAGTGAGGTAGTGGTGTAGGTGCAGTCCCCAACTTTGAGAGTGTGTGTTCTGTCATTCAACCAGTTAGCTATCCATCTAGTACTGTAAGGCCTAATTCCCAGATGAGACATCTTCACTATGACATGAACGATGGATAGTGTCAAAGGCCTTGGATAACTCAACGTAGGCATTATGTCCTGTTATCCCTCATCCAGGTCTTTGGGGTCAGTATCCAATAAGTCCACAAGGATCAATAAGCGAGCTCTATCCTTGACTAAACCAAAATAGGTAGGGTCAAGTGTGCTGAAGCTAACCTATATCCCTATTGATATGGTCCATGCTGATTCCTGAACTAGCTTTGCAGATAAGGTATTTTAGGTGTATGGGTCAATAGGTGTAGTTCTGCATGTTACCAGATTGATGTGCATTGCATAGCACACATTTGATATTAAATTTTGTAGTGTGTAGTATGTGTGGAAAAAGTACTGATACCCCAATGTTGCAGTGCTTGGGCACAGTACAAACACATGGATGTATTGTCAATATGTGACATACTCTTAGGTAGGACCTTCAGTTTGTAATGTTTCCACATGTAATTTCATGTCATACACAGGAAATGGACAGCAAACAGCAGTAATACACTTTAATATAGAAATTTCCATAGCACAACAAGCAGCAGTTTCGTGCAACTGTTAGCAAAGTGCATACACATGTGAGATACACATGTTTACTCATAGGTAAGCAGGGCACAAACACAAGCTGCATTGCTAAGCATGACAGTTAATATTGAGTCTGTGAAATACACCTGCTGCTTAACTGACTTTGTGGCAGTACTTAATAGTACTGGGTTTGAATACAGGTGTATCTAATACTTTAAAATGCTTTTCATTACAGAATGATAATGCAATGACATGAGATGTGTTACTGTGTGTTGGCGTAGCGCAGTGAGGTTAAGTGGCATTGAGCGGAGGTAACAAAGCATTTTGCGACTGCTCAGTGTCACTGTGCATTGGTGTGCAATGCGCACCTCTTCACAAGGGATCCGTTGCTTTTTCTGCTTCTTATGTGTGTTGTGTGTGATTCTTTTTTACCAGATTAAAGGTGTTAAAATGGGGTAGATAGGAAAGTGGTGAAATGGGGCGCAAGCATGGGGAAGAACAAAGTCTGACAGTTAGTACTGAGTCTCTTGAATACACCTGTTACTTAAATGACTCTGTGGCAGCACGTGCTAATGCAGTGATACATTTCTTTTTGTGGCATATGGTACTGGGTTCGAATACAGCTGTATGTAATACTTTTAACTATGTTGCATGTTGGTGTGAGGTACACACCATCGTGCAATAATGCATTAAAGACAAGATATGGGGAGGATAGGACAGGGATGAAATGGGGAGCAACTGGAGGAAGAACAAAGAGAAAGCCAGGTAGGAATGTACAGGAGGGAGGTAGGAAAGAACCATAGGTATCCATTTGTTTAACAGTGTAAAGTGAACACATGTGCAAAATATTGGACTGTCACCTCCAGAGACGGGGTGACCACAACACAATCATGTTGTATAGCCAATTAGACCAAGTCAAGTGTGTCAAGAAGACATATGTGTGAAATGGAGAGGTATGTGTGGTTTAATTTTTTTGTGGGACAGGTGCCAATTTTTTTTTTTAAAGAGAGAGGAATTTTGGGGAAGGGATGTAGGTATGTCTGAGTCAGGTAAGTTGAGTAGGTGAGGAAGCAATTGCAGACAGAAAAGACAAACAAGACAAGAGACAGGGATGGTGACATACACAAAAGTTTGGGGGACACCATAACTGAGGTGAGGGTGGGAACATCCAGAACCCATGGTCATCAAGCTGGGTGACAGTGAGAATCAAGTCCTCACCCATTGGACTACCATCACTGTCACCTCACTCTGCCACTGGAAAGAGTACTTGATGTCTCCTTCTCCTCCTACTACTACTGTGTAAGATGAAGGAGAGCAGCCTGTCCAGCTGGCATAAGTGCATGCCAGCAGTGCAGCTCACAACCTTATGCACCATCCCTGGCATCTTGGTGCAGGTAATAAAATCACCATCTCTGCTACTGCTCCTGGAGAGTACCACAGGACCAGCCTCTAAGGCAGGACTACTTGAAGGGCAGGTAGTGCAGGGGCAGCAGAGGTGGTGTTGCCAGGTTGGCTCCCAGAATTGCTGGGCAATGGTACTTGAGCCAGTGGAGGGGGGCAGGCAAATCCTGTGTGGTAAGCCTATCCCGCTCTGCTGGGGAGCATTTAGTGATGCGGTATACATAGAAGACATGTACACATTTTGACAATAAGTAATAAAATACAACAAAAATTTAAAAAAAAATAAAACAAAATAAAATAAAAATAAAATAAAAAAGAGAGAGATAAGGGTTGGTGTGAGAGAAAAAATAGATAAGATTAGTACCGTCATATGTGATATACAATTAATTGATACAATTAGATTAGTACCTTCATATGTGACATACAATGCATTGATACAATTAGATTAGTACCTTCATATGTGATATACAATGCATTGATACAATTGGATTAGTACCGTCATATGTGATATACAATGCATTGATACAATTAGATTAGTACCTTCATATGTGATATACAATGCATTGATACAATTAGATTAGTACCTTCATATGTGATATACAATGCATTGATACAATTAGATTAGTACCTTCATATGTGATATACAGTGCATTGATACAATTAGATTAGTACCTTCATATGTGATATACAATGCATTGATACAATTAGATTAGTACCTTCATATGTGATATACAATGCATTGATACAATTAGATTAGTACCGTCATATGTGATATACAATGCATTGATACAATTAGATTAGTACCGTCATATGTGATATACAATGCATTGATACAATTGGATTAGTACCGTCATATGTGATATACAATGCATTGATACAATTAGATTAGTACCTTCATATGTGATATACAATGCATTGATACAATTAGATTAGTACCGTCATATGTGATATACAATGCATTGATACAATTAGATTAGTACCTTCATATGTGATATACAATGCATTGATACAATTAGATTAGTACCGTCACATGTGATATACAATGCATTGATACAATGATGTGACTTTATTGTCTTAGCCTTTACTGTTAAGACTTATGTTCCTCCTTTCTCCCTTTCCACTCTAAAAAAGAAAACTTTATTCAGCTGCTTTTACAGTATTTGTGTTTCCTCCTCTTACTCTGTTACCTCATCTTGCTTTTTTAGTTATTTGTTCTCTAAAGTGTTCAATTGCATCTTTTCTGCTGCATTTATTACTGCTTGTTTTTAGCCTGTTTAAATTGTGTTATTCTAAGCCTCTTAGTTTTAGTTTAAGTACTTGGCTTTAGGCTTACCCCTTTGCTCTCCCTGGCCTCTCTCCCTCAGATTCTGACAAATATGGATGGACAATTTCCTACAGTTTCTCCTTCCAGCCTGGTTGATATGGGCATCCTGAGACAGTGTAGCAACTGCCTCATGTACACAGACAACCATCTACGTTTATCACCTAGGAACACAATTTGTGGGAGATGTAATTACACTAAGAACCTAGAGTCTATGCTGTCTCCCTCACAAGCCAGTATATCTGGCACTGAGAAGGCTATCAACATAATCACTACACCTCAAACACCACCCACAACTACACAGCACACACCCACATATGTGGATGCTCTCAACAAAAACATACCAAAACAAAGGAGACCTCAGAGGCAAAAACACATGCAAACTCTGACAATCCACACCACATACCATGCATAGTCCACACACCTATGTCTCACAACCACAAAGGCCTAACCATAAACCCAACATATTAGTCATAGGACACTCCATTGTGAGACACACAGATATGCCTCTCACCAGGCTGAATAACAAGAAAGCCATGGTTAGTTGTCTGTCAGGTGCCAGAATCTGCCATATCACACACAAAATCAAGTCTCTCAACAACAGGTACTGCTATGACTCTGTCATAGTCCATGTTGGGGTGAATGACTTGAGACATACCTCCCTGGACTATATGGAGAGAGACATGATTGAGCTCGATGAATATGTGTCCCAGGCAGATCTGTCACTAGCCTTAAACAGCATTGTACTGTCACCCAGAATGATGCCTCAATACAAACAGAAAAGGATTAAGTTTAACAATTGGCTTAGTTTCTGGTGTCATTCCATGGAGATCCAGTACCTGACAGCCTGGGAAGAATTGATTGGCAGACCATGATGCTTTGCTAGAGATGGTCTGCATCTGTCTCACTTGGGCTTCAGGCTTCTGGCAAAGGCCCTTGCATCCCCATAGTGCCTTTTTTAAGAAAAGTTCTGATAAAACCAACATAAAAATTTCAACAAAACACAAATTAAAGGTCATGCTGCTAAACACTAGGAGTCTAAACATGAAACTCCACTAATCACAAGCATTCTTAAGCCTGGAAGATGCTGACATTTGTGCAGTGTCAGAAACCTGATTTAAAGCTACGGAGAGCACCCCAGCCTTACCTGGTTACTCATCCTATCATACATTCAGACCCCAAACTGTGAGCAGCAAAGCCAAAAGATGTGGAGTTTCAATATATATTAAACACACACACACACACACACACACACACACACACACACACACACACACACACACACACACACACACACACACACCTTCAGGCTGGTCAAACAGTATGACGCACAGGAGACACTCCAAGTGCAGTTAACCATTGACAAGACCCCTATTCAAATCATAGCTAGCTACAAGCCCCCAAATTTGACTCAAGATGCCCACTCCACCTATCTGGACCTCTTCGAATCTATCAAGATTCAACCCTTTACCCTTATCCTAGGAGACTTTAACTACCCAAACATAGAGTGGAAAAACTACTCACGCCAGAATGCAAATGCCCAGAGATTCCTCGATTTTATCAATGCAGATGATTTGGAACAGGTACATACTGCACAGCAAAAAGACCAATACTCCAACCATAGGCAAATAAATCTCAGTCCATCCAAATTGAAGTAAAAAACAGGTTTAATCTTCCATAGAACTCCGATAAAACAAGGTTAGCGCTTTCTTGGTTGTATCACACCACTTCATCAGACCATAAAAATGTATAGCTGTGGTACCATATAAATATATTCAACAATTAACTACAATCAATCAATAAGTGAACAATTATTCAATAAAAAACTAAACTCAGCACATATCCTTATTATGTATACTTTAAAATGCATCTATTAAACTTCATAGTTAAACGCTAAAATAACAAGTGATATTAAATGGTAAAAACCAGGTACAAACACCTCATTTAATGAACCTCATATAAAGTATATATCCAAACACATACATCCTGAATATTTCATTTAGACATTTCATTTAAATACTTCATTTAAAAAGGGCCCTATTCTTCAGAATGGGCTTCATGGGAATCCTTTCATTAAGACCTTTCCCCTCTATCAGCCCCCAGCCTAATTATCCATCTAGTTTCAGAGGTTTCTGTATTATTTATCAATTCACCACCTCTTTCACTAGGTGAAACCTGTTCCATTACTTGAAGTTTAAATAAATGTGACTGTCCATTTTGAACTACATGCTTGGCTAAAGCATTTGTCAGTGTACCCTTCTTAATGTGCAAAAGATGCTCACGAATACGCAACCTAAGTTCCCTATTTGTCTTACCCACATAAAACGAAAAACACACTCGACAGACTGCTAAATATATGACATTTTTACTATCACAATTGGCCTCTACTTTAAATATGTATGTACAATGTGAATCAGGGTGAATAAAATTCCCACTCTGTTCAATAAATTGGCATTGATTACACTTAGTGCATGGTAACATACCTATTAAAATGTCCTTCTCCTTTGGTCCTTGTGGGTAACAAACCATTCTTTTCAATGATTTCTTATTTTTAAACATAAATTTTGGTGTCTCACCTATCAATGTTCTAATCTCTGGGTCTTGGGTTAGAACCGGCCAGTACTTCCTCACTGTATCTGTAACTAAGTTACTATTATAAGCATAGTGTGCTGGCATCCTCACTACTTGGTTGTTTACTTTGTCACTCCTACCTGACATATTAGGCCTGGATGAAAAGTAAGGTTTCTCAGTATCACTTCTATGTGTAATACTTTCTGTAATAATACTATCCAATTTACTATCTCCATAACCTCTGTCACTTAACCTCTTCTTCAGATTTCCTATTTCCTCTTCAAAACTTCTCTCCTCTGCAACCAATCTCGAGGTTCTAGGGGCTTGTCCCTTCACTATGTTGTCAAAAATGTACCCCGGGTGCATACTGGTTCTATAGACAAGTGTATTACTGTGGCAGTCCATAAAATAAATATTCGTGGTAAACTCTCTTTTTTCATTTTTCATTATATTAACATCTAAAAAGTGAAGCTGTCGTTCTGAATACTGCATTTCAAACTTTAAAAAATGTGTGCTATTATTCAGCTCTAAGTGGCATAATCTCAATTCTTCATAGCTCACTCCATAAAAAGAAGAGGCGATCCACAAAGCATCTATAAAAGATGATTTGACTCCACTTTCCTAGAATGATATGTTCTTTCTCCCAAGTAGCCATCACCAAATTTGCATAACTGTTTGTGCTCGGGGTACCCATTGCCACCCCCTCCTTTTGTAAGTATAGTCTATGATCAAATAGCATGACATTATGTTTCAGAATTAAATCCATTAACATACAGGTGAGATCTATATTCACATGATCACATGTACCATCAGTTAACAGATAATCTCTTAACATGTCTACACCAATATTATTTGGTATCGATGTAAATAAAGACCTCACATCCATTGTTACTAATATCAGAGTAGTGCTATCCTCTTCAGTAATTTCCATGAATTCATGCAAGTCTTGAAGAAATCGCTTAGTATCTTTCAAAACATAGAGGTTCTTATCCACTATAGGTCTCAAATTATTTCCTATGTAAATGGATAAAGGTTCCGTTACCCAGTTTCTTCCTGATACTATGGGTCTTAGTGGGGGCCTGCATGGGTGCTTACAAATTTTGGGTACTCCATTTATAACAGGTGTCAATGGTTTGGCTACTGAGAACTCATACAAATATTTGTCTATCATTCCTTCTAATAGGCTGTCATATAAAGTTTTCTCCACATCTTTAATAATGTTATTCAGTTTCACATTATCTATAGGTGAATATACTTTTTCATCCTGCAACATATAAGACATACTTGCATTATAAAACTGTGTATTCATTACCACTACTGGGCCACCCTTGTCAGCTGGCTTTATAGTGATAGTATGGTCAGATTGTAAGTTTTTTAGTGCCTCACTTTCCCCTTTAGACATATTAAATTTCTTAGCATTATTCATTCTATCTACTTGTATTTTCTCAAAAAATTTAATTCTCACATAACTTAGTGAACATTTCTATTGCTGGATGTTTAACAGGCATATAAGTGCTAGGCTTCTTAAAATGCATTACATTTGTATTATTTGAGTCTTTAAACATAATTTTTAACTGTAAGTTTCTACTAAACATTTCAAATTAATAATTGTCTCTGTTACCTCCAAAGGTTGTGAGGGAATAAACGAAAGTCCTTTGTCAAGCAATGAAATTTCAGCCTGTTTTAACTTTCTTGAAGAAATATTCCACACTAGCACTCCTTTCTGTGGGCCCATACTCGTTTTGCCCTCACCAGTGATTCCTGTGAGTATTTTCTTTTTATTCTGCTTCTCGACCATCCTCTCCACTCCATGGACGACTCCAGTCTTATGGGGAGAACTGAAAAAAATGATTCATCTCTCTGCTCTAGCCGTTTGCTAGGGCTCTGAGTTGTTTCCACCTGTCTTGATGGTTGCATCGATTTTGAGGCACAATTTTGTTCTTTTAGTTGTCCAGCCGATGTTCCTGGTTGTTCTTGTAGTACAACTTCTTGTACTGGAAGTGCATTCACTTTCCATTTGGCGCCAAGCCGTTCTCCTTCCTCATTCAAGCTAATAAGCCCTTGGTTAGATGATGTCATCTGATCTCCTGTTGCAGTGCCTCTTAAAGTCGTCCGCAGTTGTTTGTTTGAGTGGTAACATGATTTAGGCCAAACAAAAACATGGCCTTCCTTATAATCTCCAGTGTCCCTCTCTAGTGTATGACATTTTGTCTCAGCATTTTATTTTCATATGCTCTGACCGATTCCACTAATGTTCGAATCCTTTCCCCTACAAAGGATATCGGATAGCTGACATACATTTGTTGTTCATAGTTTTTAATTTCTTTACTGACATTTTGTTCATCTTTTTCTCCAAATTCCATTAGCAACCATATATAATTAAAGCTAACCTCGAGATTAAGTTGCTGCCATCTGGAGAGTAGCTCAGGTTGCCGTTCCCCTTGTGTTGGCATTTTAAGTGTCCTCAAGCCTCTGGGTATCACCTTGTGTTTTAAAGAAGCTTCTAGGTGATAACGCTGTGCTTGAAGTCTTTTTAATTTATACAATGCATCTTCCAACACATGAATGTCCCTAAGGAACTGAGTATAATCAATGTCCAACTGTTCACACCCCTTGTTTTTATTTACAAAAGTAGGATTCAACAAGGGATTACGTTTACTTTCTAATAGCATTTTTAGTGTTGAATTGTCTCTTATATTCTGTAGCTCACCTTTTTCCAGTAAAGCATTCAATTCACCATGCCTAGAACTCTCAGTTTGTTGATTCAGGTACTAGTACCTAGCAGTACTTTGTGTGTTTGGAATAGATTTGGAACAGGTAGTTGACACCCCCACAAGAGGTGATAATATCTTGGACTTTGTATTAATCAACATGAGTAACCACTGCAGCACCCCTACAGTATCATCCCCCTGGTAAGATCCAACCATAAAGCAGTTACTTTCAAAGTCAGCATCTCCCCTGACCCCCCTCAAGCTAGGGTCAAACAAAAAAACTTCTCCAAAGCTGATTACAACCTCCTGAGGAATGGTATAAACAGCTTCACAGCTCCCTCCCCCTCTGTTGGAACTGGCACCAATGTCCAAATCTACACCAAAGTACTATACAAGCACTTATATAGATGCATGGAATCAGGAATACCTAACAGGACAAAATCATCCTTTGCAAGCAAGAGTAAACCTGTCTGGTGGACATTTGCAATAAATAAGCTATATAACAAGAGGAAAAAAAATTGCTGTCCAGGACCAAGAAGGAGCAGGTGCCCAACTGGAAGCAATCTCTCTTAGCCTGAGCAAGCAAATAAGAGCACTAGTCAAATCCTCTAAAGTCAACTTCAAGTCCAAATTGGCCGCATCTACTAGAGACAATCATAAGGCCTTCTTCACATATGTCCACAATGTCAAAGGAAGCCACCCAGATCTGTTCAGAACTGGTGGTCAAGGCACCACATGCACAAATGCTGTAAATATAGCCAACATACTAGCTGACAGATTCAGCAAAAACATCACCCCTCTGTCCCCCCAATAGTGAATCAAGACATCCCCAGTACCTGCCCCCCTCCCCTTATCTCTAAGGAACAGGTCATCACTGCCCTCTCAAAGGCAAAAAATACAGCCTCCATGGGATCCGATAACATTCCAGGCTGCATCCTACATGAACTCAAGCTTGCAGCACCATTAGACACCCTATTCAACCAAAGCCCGAGCACCAGCTTTGTCCCAGCTGAGTGGAAGACAGCCACTGCATCCACCGATCCAGGAAATTATAGGCCATCAGCCTAACTAGTCTGATTTGCAAGGCCATGGAACGAATTATCATGGACTTCATTAACAGGGACATTGGCAACCTGCAAATACTCAACCTGACACAGTTTTGCTTTGTCAAGTGGAGGTCATGTCTGTTAAATCTAGTTGACTTCTTTGAGACAGTCACCAAAGCCACGGATGAGGGGAAGATGGTGCACAACACCTACCTTGACCTGGCCAAAGCCTTCAACACTATTCCCGACTCAGGCATAACAGATAAACTCTCTCTCAACTAGGCATCAATCCATATGTTATTAAGTGGGTAGCAAACTGGGTCACTAATAGAATCCACCTAATCAAAATAGGGGAAGCCGCCTCAAGCAGTAAACCCTTAATGAGCACCATACCCCAATGATTGGTCTTGGGGGTTCTGTTATTTGGGATATACTTGTCCGAGGTGCAGGCCAAAACCAGTGGGCAATGGCTGACCAAGTTTGCAGATGATTGCAAGCTGGGTGCGGTGATCAATTCCCCCCAAGTGATGTAGACGTCCTCCAAGAGGGTCTCACCCAAACAAATGACTGGTGCCAGAAATGTGGCCTTAAGCTGAATGCCAAAAAATACAACATCATCCCCTTTGGGGAGATTAACATACCCACATATTATCACATTAATAACAATGTCCTAAGCACACAATCAGCCGTAAGGGATTTGGGCACCCAGGTTGATAGCAACCTGACTTTTGACCAACATGTTGCTTCCGTTGTAAGGAAAGTTTTCTACATGACCCACCTCATAAGTAAGGGTATATCATCTAGGGACAAGGAGGTCATAACATCCATGTATTCTTCTCTTATAAGGCTAATTATTGAGTGCAACGCCTCCTTCTGGCATGTACCTCGCAAAGCACATGCACAGCTGGAGAGACCACAGAGGTTCCTCACCAGAAGAATCCAGGGCCTCAAATATATACCCTACACAGATAAGCTAAAAGCCCTGTCCCTCTACCCAATTTCATACAGACTCCTCAGAGGTGACCTCTGTCTGGCATACAAAGCAATCTCAGACCCTGACTTGATGGGACTGCTGCATATCCACAAGTCAAACTCCACTTGAGTAACCTGCACGTGTGACCTCAACCTGGTCTGTGACATCAGTAGGATTTGTTGGCAGGACAGATTTGTGTCCCAGAGACTCTCCCATCTGTGGAATATACTCCCTCTCCACATCAAGCAGAGTACCTCATTATCCCTTTTCAAGTGCAACCTGAATAACTGGATGGGAAACAGAAAATACACCCCTAGGATTCCGCCTGTGTCCCTGCCGGATAGGAGCTTTGGGTGCTGACTTGTCTAAACATGGGCTAAACTCTTTGGTTAGGCTTATAAGGACCTCAGAGTGAATAGCCTACTAACTTCCGATGATCCTATGACTGCCACCTCCTAACAGAGAATGTTTTACTTTAAAACAACCAGCTCCTAACAGATGCACACTATACTACAGACTGCAGCAAGTGCTCCTTGACATGTGCATATATTGCACATATGCATGTTCCAGTTATACAGATTGCAGTTTACAGCAGGACATTTGTGCCACTGGTATATAGCTTTACTTAAACCTTTAAGTTACATATAATTGAAGAATTAACATCATTGTATAGTTGGGAAGTGTGGTCTTTGAACCCATAACCTCCAACTAAAGTCTAATATTGTACTCTTGGGTTGTGCTACAGACTAATGTATGCATACTTGCTTTTACAGTTGAGATATGCATGCTCAGTTTGATGCAACTCTATAAAATACCAAAGAAGCTATCTTTTAGTGTTACAATAACACTACTCTTCTGCTACATATATGCCACATGCTTCCATAATCCTCACCAATCTAGCTCCATGTGTTCTTACATTGACCTCCCAGTCCATGGCAGCTGTGAAAAAAGCAGAGCAGAACAGAATACCATTATGCATACCAGCCTTGCCTATATTCAGCTTTAAGTCTTACACATACTCTCTGTAACTGATATTTACACAGTTGTGGGATGTCCACAGTCCTAAATTCCTTGATCCAAGCATTGAGGGTATCCCTCTTCCTCCGCTGTAGGTCATTATAGTGATGCCTACGTTGATTACCAGTGGGCAGGATACAGGTAGCACTGGACACATGGGTTCATAGGTTAGTACCAGGCTAACTGCCTTTGTGGACCATTTTAATCCTAGCCAGTTACCCCATGTGAGAATCAAACTCTGCACATTGTATTTGCAAGGTAAACACCTTAACCATTATGCCAACATCCTGTAGACTGGGCAAACTATCTCAAGCTTCAGACTTATACTGGGAGCCAGAATAGTCCCCCCTGCAGAACCCTGGAATTGTGGCATTTAACTAGGAGTCCAATTAAAATCTTGGACTTCTGGACACCCCATCTCTGTGCCCTAAATCTGATACTGTACCTTCTCCACAAACACCTGCCATGTCTACCATGGATCAAAAGCAATGGAGAGTGATGGCTTCCTGACAATTCCAGTTATTGCATTTACTATGAGTGCACAGTGTACACACTGTTTGAAAATGTTGCACTGTGCTTACCATCACACAAACATAGTGCCTGTTGGTGTGCACCACAAAGCATCATGCTTGCGTGATGGTAAGCAGACCGCCATAGTAGCAAGCAAACCAAATTCAAGGTTATTGGATGTACAGGCAGTTGTGTATGTGTGCTAGACAGATGTGAAGGCCATGGCAATCCAGATAGCAGAAATATACTTACAGGAATATAGTGCGCAATATACCCATAGTCAAACATTTGAGTATAAATGTGATAATACGTAGATAAATGAATACATAACTGACACAATACTAGTGCCTCAGCCCTCATACATATAACTAATATCAGCTACACCATGTCAAGTGTTATAAGTGAGAGTGACTATAATGGAAAGTGGAACAACAGTAAAAGTCTATGGAATACTCTGTATTTGAACCTAGGACCATGGGTACGGTAGTCCTACACTTACAGCTGTTGCCACAAGAAGGTTGGGAAAACACTTGTCTGTGTTGCAGTTCATTGCTATAAACTGCAATGTCACAACAGTATAATAAAGATTGCACCCTGTACTAGAACCCAGGACCATCTGTACTCCACCCCTACCCTTAGCACCTGCAGCCACAGGACTAGTTAAATGACATTCCCTATTTTACAAATCATTCTTAATGTCTCATTGCTAGCCAAAGCACAATGTCACTTATTGGGTTTATTTGTGCAATGCCCATTAGTATTAATTGAATGCATCCCGTTTCTATTTTTGACTGTCTGGGTCCTGTCTGCTTCCTGGGTGGTCCAGCAAGTCAGTTTGTGCATTGCTACACTTCACACAAATGAGATAAGCACAGCTAAACCTGACATTCATCTTTCTCCATCTCCCATGCTTGAGCTAAGCGGCACATCATACAAACACTGGACAATAAAAAAATAAATAAAAAGAAAAGGGAGAGGTAGTCAAAATGAGGAAAAGTAACCTATGACATGCACACTAAAAAATGTTAGTTCTCATGAGACATTATTACATAGGTCTGAATTTGAACTTTCACTCCAATGCACCTTCAGAACACAAGATGGGTGCCTTATCCCTCTTTGCCACACAAATAGCTTTTCAGCAAGGAACTTAACTCAGTATGCACACAATCAAACTACAATTGCATCTACAGTGATATCAAACCACAAACGTATTTGTACATTTAGCACTTCCGGATGTAGTGCACCTAGTGATCACGCAACCTGTCATGATTATTGCTTGCAAATATACAGCTCTGTCTCACATTTCTGTGTTTGTTGGCCATGTATCTGAGACATGCAGTGCGTAAGCCATTCCATATCAATGGCCTTAAAATGTGTGAAGATATTAAGTGGAAATAATATTATATGCAGCTGCTAAAAAATGAAGGGCAGATTGGATATAAAGGAACATAACATGTGACTTGTGTGCTGCTTACTTACATTTTGAACCTTACATCTAATACTTTGTAGCTGTGACCTGACACACCCACTGGAAGTAAGGCAGCCTGCAGTGCTGTTGTGTTTTCCTTCTCCCAAAAAATAATCAGTCACAGTTGCACTCCATTAAAACCAAACACTGGATCCAATTTTTTGGGATTCAACAATTCCACACCTCATTTGCATCTTCACTGTGCTGACAACCCTGAATCTACACCATATAAAAATTCAACCACGTGGCTAGGCAAACTGATGGTGACGAGACTTGTTTATGTGGAGAAGACTGAAAATACACTATCACTTTGGATATATCGGCACAGCGGAGTGTTGAACTTCAGAAGGTATGTTTCCATTTGCTATTTGCTCAGCTACATACTGCATATGCTGGAATATATTTAAAACATTCTGAAGCAAAGGATTTTACATTTTTATCTGTATGCATTACTTAGTAGTGTACTGATGACATGGGCATGTTTGCCAAGCCATTTCAGAGGTTTACACAATTAACAATACATGAAAATGGAATGTGTTATGATAAATATGTACAAATGTTTCAAGGATGGTTCCTTTGATAGGACTTTTAGCATTTCAAAGATGGTTTGTTAGAAAAATATGTCATTTTCCTGCTCTTTTGTGGGTGGGGGGAGCAAAGGTGAGTTACTGTTATGGCACAAACATGGCTATGTTGCTCCTGTTACACTCTTTGTTTTGCATCCTGTGTATTGTTTGTATTTCACATTTGTAGAATGTTGTATGTTTCTATAGGGGATAATACTGACTGGATAACTTTTATGTTTTATCTGAAAACAAGTAATCCTTACTTATATAATACTTATGTGTATTATCCTACTATTGTCTTGTAGAACACCTGAGAGTATGCCACCCAGGCGTGTCACTCCTCTGAGAGCCCTCTTCACTGATGCCAAGAAGAAGGTCATAGTAGATGCCTTTAGACAGCATGGTGATTTTCTACTGGAAAGGGGACAGGGAGATATGGCATGTAGGATGCAAATTTGGCAACAGATAGTTGCTGATCTGAATACTGTGGGTGGCCATGGCAGGACGGTTCCCTATTAAAATCGCAAAGGTCCACTTACCCGAATATGGAAATGTCGACATGTATACGTCGAACTGCAAAAACACCGATCATCCTGAAGAGCGAAATCCAAAATGTCGAATTGTCATGGTTGGCCCTTCCGCGGTATAGCTCCGTAAGGTAAGTGTGCGATAGTTACAGACCTTAGGGTTAGGGTGTGGGTTAAGGTAAGTACATAGATAGTAATATATGTAAGGTTTAGTGTAGGATTAGAAGTATGGTTTTGGTTAATGTATGTATGTGGTTTATTTATTTTGCTTGGGTAGGTAGTATGTAGTGCGCGGTGGGGTTGGACAACTATGACGGTTCGAGATTTTGAATTTCGCGGTTTAGGGCATTCGGTGTATTCATGGTTTGCATAATAGGTGTCAATGATTACGTATTCGCTGAATAGGTCTTTTGCGGTTCTAATCTAGACCCTGGCAGGACATATGAGCATGTGTGCCACAGGACCACTGACATGATCACATCTACACAGAAGAGAGCAGCTGCAGTGGGCCATGACCAGACAGGTACCAGGCAAGAGCCTGGTAGGCAGCCACCACTAACACCCAATGAAACGTACCTGGGCAATATTATGGATCCAGACAGCTCACAAGAGAGTGCAATACAGCATGTCCTGGATGTGGGAGCAACAGTGTCAGAGACAGAAAGCACATCCCAGGAGGAGCTTCCAGATAGGCTTTGCTATCTCAAATGTTGAATATTGTTGTATAGCAAAACAATTGAAATCAATAGGTTACTTCTGAGTCACATGCATTTTTTGGGGGGGATAAAGATTGGTACAGTTTATAGCTTAGGTTTGAGTTGACAGCCACATCCTTGTTGACAGTAAATGGACATATAAAGGGGTACACATATTACCACCTAAGCTACTTTAAATTGTGATGATGTTGCCCTTACCTCTTGCTTAACTTCTTCCAGGCCCATCCAGCTTACAGAGGAGATTCCCATCTGCAGGTGGTATGCTACATATTTTTATGTCAGTATTGGTGAGCAATTGAAAGAAATGTTTTAGGGTGTGCTGTTGATGTCAGGCCTACTGTGTGTATTGCTGTAGTGCATGTAATAGTGACACCACTGTTAGTTTGTTAGCATACATTGGAATACAGTAGTGTAAGTATTAATATTGTCTTGTGTTTCCACAGGTGATCATGACAGTGAAAGTGTGGGCCCTCTGAAACCTGTTGTCAATGTATCATCAGACTCTTATGATGATGGTGGCCAAACTGAGGCACAGACAGGGGGTGAAAATGTTGAAGTTAACACTAAGGTTAACATACAGCCATTCCCTGCAAGTCCATCGCACATAGCCAGTAGGCCTACACCTACCAATTCCAGTGATACCACAGATATTGGACATGTGGAGGACCAGGCCATTGATCAGAGAAGTGTGGTTACTGTGGCTTCATTGCCTGTGGAGTCTGTCCAAAGCCAAAGTGTGGGCAAGGTGCCATGTAGAAGGGTTGATAGGGATGCACGGAGGGGGGCTATTGTCCCTTCTCCACCTGGTGCAGGTGTCTCTTCCTGTGCCACCCAATGTATGTTTAGGGCTATTATGGAGCCACAGGCATGTTCCCATAGGTGCGCCAGACAAATGCTCAGGGTTGTTGATGTGGCTCAGGCTGACATGCATGAATGCCTCCACCATGTTGCCGATCTATGGATCGGGTGAATGACATATTGGAATGTGGGGTGTCTTTTATGGAACTTGTGGTGTCTGCGATGGAACATCTGCTGAGAGGAGAATGGCATTCTCATGGGAATAGATCGGCCACATCATCTGCTGTTAGACAATGTGGCTGTGCCCAATCATGCTCTCATAGGGGCAGTACTTCCACTGCACCATCAGTGAGTGTGCTGTCTACACCCAGACATGGCAGGCCATGGGGTTGTGGTCCTGGGTGTCCCCCATGATGGAAGCTCATCAGTGAATCTGACCATGGGCATGGACTTGCCAGTGCAACTCCTGGCAGAGCCAGTTCTTTTGGCCGGGATGACAACAATGAACTGCCACCCCTAACATGCATGGCTCACACCTGTCCAACATACCAAAATGCAAAGCCAGTACAGAGCTTGGCTGTGTCCATGAAGACTCTCACACACACATACATCTCAACCTCTTAGTTCAAGAAATTTGGACAAACTCATAAAAGGGGGGGGGGACAAAGGTCCAAAAAATAGGGAAAATGTTTAAGTATTGTTGTTACAAACTTAGAAAGCTAATAGAATAACAGGTTTTACATTAGCATTAATTTTCTGAAGGGTATGAAGTCTGAAACTCACATATTTGTCATTATTTTCTGAATTCAGTCTTCAATTATTTGCCAAAGATTTGCAGGAACACCACAATTTTATGAGAAACAGACCAAAAATACATGGCAAAAATCTGGATATTCTGTGAAAATCTGGACAGATAAGGTATATGCTCACACACCAGTTTTACCTGGAGGACCCCTACAGACACACATACACACACACAACAGCTACTTGGTTCATCCGTGCAGCTTCAAACTTATTTTGCCTCACTGGCCATTTGTTGGTTTATCCAGATGTCTTCCAGCTTCTCTTTCTTACTCATACGCACTCACCAACCTTTTGTGAAAGCCTAGGCCTCCTGCTGCCCCACACAAACCCTGTGCAAGTGATGATAACTGTGCTTTATCCCTGTTTTCTATATTTTGTATTCAAGGATAGATAAGCTTTGTGCCTGATGCTCAGGGTGCATATTTGACTTAAAGTGCTTACTATATCTGCATCTGTGGTATTGAACTGGTAATTTTACCTTTGACATATATTGGTCTTGGAAAGTTGCACAATTGACAGCATCAAATTTCCCATCTTTATTGTGAATGATTTTTTGAGGGTTGTGAAATCAGAAATTGCAATGTGTATCATTACTTCATAACTTCTCTCTTTAATGAATTTCCATTAGAAATGTATAGTGCTAAACTGGGCCATGCAGTGACCATCACTACTTTTCAGTGGTATGACTGTGTGAATCTTTGATGCCTGAGGCCTACTGCTTAATAATGATCACATATAAGTCACAATCACTGCTGTCATATATTAAGAACATTTATATACCAATCTCCCACCTTTTACTTGCTTACAGTACCAGTTAGTGTGATACAAGGATATGCCACTCATTCATATTATTACACAATACTTTCCAGGTTCGAGACTTACCTTGTAAATGCAGCAGTTGACATGGTTGCAGTCCAGGGCTGACTCTGTCTGATGCAAGCAGTACACAGCCAATACATGGGAAGGCAATGGTTGTGTGAGTTGCCTGGCATCAATATTACTATATGTATGTGTGTAGGATGATGGTTTTAGGCCCCTAGGTTCTGAGTGTGCTATACATTGTCTCTTAGCCAATGCAAGGGATATTGTGCATGCCTATGTCTACCTATACCTACAGCACCTGATGCTTCCCCCTCTGAGTCCTCATCTGCCTATGGCTGTGGTGACCTTGGCATTGGTGCTGGGATTTGTGGCCTTTCCCCTTGCTGATCCTGCTAAAGCTGTTTCCTCAGGATTATGTTGTGTAGCATGGCACATACTGTGAATATTTCTGTACATGTGCATGGAGTGTACTGCCAGGCTCCCCCAGATGAATCTAGGCACAGGAACCATTACTTCAGCAGCCCAAACATATGCTCTATGATATTTCTGGTTTGAGTGAGTGCCTCGTTATGGCATTTTTCCTTGGGTGTGTGTGCATTTCTGATTGGTGTCATCAGCCTTGGTTCTAGTGCATAGCCTGCAACCCACAGTAGATGACCGTAAGGGATATCCTCCCTAGAAATCATCTGGTACAGTTGGGAGGTGTGCCAGAGATGTGAGTTGTGGTAACTGCCAGGGTTGCCAGCACACACATTCAAGATGACTCCCCTGGCATTACACACAACTTGGCGGTTGATAGAGTGTTAGCCCTTTCTGTTAATGTAGACCCTACCCTGTTACCCAGATGGTGCCTTCATTTCTTTGTGTGTGCAATTTATGGTACCTAGTACTTCAGGGTAGTGTGGTACACTGCAAAACTCCTGCATATTTCTGGCCCTCTCCTCAGAACTATATGTGGTCACCTGCATGTGGCAGCATAGCATTCAGCTATTGGTGAAGGATCTTGGATGCTGATGCCTGTGACACCCCTAGCATGTCTCCTGTTGGTCTGTGAAAGGTACCTGTAGCTAAGATTTTAAGGGCTACACATACCTTTGTCTCCATTGTGATGAGGTCCTCTTGGTTGGCTCTGGCTCTGAGATGAGGATTCATAGGTTCATAGATTAGTACTAAGCTAATTGCCCTTGTGAGCCATTTTAAGCCTAGCCAATTATCCCTTGTGAGACTCAAACCCTGCACCTTGTGTCTGTAAGGCAAACACCTTAACCATTAGGCCACAGAGTTTTTGTAGTGTGTTCCTATCCAGCCTGTAGAACTCTACAATTCCCACATCATGTAGGTTCTGAAAAGTCAAACAGGGCCTGAAAACTCTTCTCCTTCTTGGCCTAGACCTGTTAGCAGCAGCAGCATAGGCGTCAGCCTGTAGCACATACAAATGAATTAAAGCAGCAGCAGCTCTTTGGAATTTGCAGGAAAAATCAGGATGAAGTCTACATGGATGCTTTGTAGATTGTTGAATAGCTCCACCATGTTTGATTGGTTGAATAGCATGTAATTCAGCTGTTTATGCTGTAATTAGCATACCACAATGTTTACCTTCTTTGTGTGGGGGTGTGTGCCTCTACACGGTGCTTACTGAATCTAAAACTTTCCATGCCCATGTGCGTGTTGGGTTCCCATTCAGAAGCCTGAAACATCATAAGCCTGAAAATCAAAATCCTGAAACCAAAAGCCTGAAAATTCAGAATCCTGAAAACGCAAAATCCTGAAAGCCCAAAATCCTGAAACTCAAAATCCTGAAAACACAAAATAGACATACTGATGTCATTGTGGCTGTGCTTTTGTTAGCCCTGTGGTGTTAGGTCATGCGTTGGGGTGAGGTAAGTGTGCGGTTGGTTTTATGTTAGGGTTAGGGGCGGTTTAAGTGAGTTAGGGTTAGGGCGCAGGTTAGGCATGTATGCAATAGTGACAAATATTGGGGTTAGAGGCGGTTTAAGTGAGTTAGGTTTAGGGCGCGGCTCAGGTGAGTGTGCGATAGTGACGGACCTTAGGGTTAGGGTGAGGGTCAGGGTCAGTTGGTAGATATTAGTGTCTTTATAGTGACATATTAGCATTATTTGTGTTTTCAGGATTTTGAGTTTCAGGATTTTGGGCTTTCAGGATTTTGAGTTTTCAGGATTCTGAATTTTCAGGCTTTTGGTTTCAGGATTTTGATTTTCAGGCTTATGATGTTTCAGGCTTCTGAATGGGAACCGTGTGTTGTGCCAGAACACTCACATGGTGAAAAACAACAATGCAGGCTTTATTGAATCCTGAGGTTAGTGTTTTTCAAGATTAGCCTGTAATTCAACTTTGTGCACAGCATCATATGCCTCATACCTCCTCTATTATTGCATATCTGTGCAGTCTTCATCCTCAAGGCATCTCTCAAATGCCTAGGAAAACATTAGATTCAATTCATAAACTATTTGCATCTGAGAATATTCACTATGAATGGTTTTATAAGTCTGTCTCTTAAATGCCTTACTCAATCTCAGACCAGATTCACAGATCACTGCACCCTGATTCACTTTAGCAACATCCTGTGGCACTGTCTTATTAAGCTTCAGGTTACAATAATTAAAATTAAATTATTCTTCAGCTACCCATGAATTCAGTTCACAATTACCTGTATTTTAATTATTTTCCCATAGAATTTATCATTAGCTTTTTGTGACTGAATCAGAGAGAGCTCTATGTAGATACACCCATAACACTGAGTAATGTTGTCCTGCCATCTGCTTCATTGAAAAAATATCTTTATAACAAAAAATAAAATGCTCAATATTTTCTGTTGATCCATGCTTAGAGACCATCAATAAAAATTCTCATTGCAATATCTTTTATGCATGTGATATACTTAAATACAAATCTATTGAAAATATCCTAAGTATATTAGAGTATTAACTGAGCACAAACCAAGTACTTACTAAATACTGTGCACATGTGCCTTTACTTTATATAGGAATGAAGCCACAATGCTGGGTGGGTCTATTTTAAATATTGATTTGTTTTAGCACATACTGTAGGCATAAAGAGATAATGCCCTGACTACAACCCAGGTGTCCTGAGTTCATTTAGCAGCTTGGGTGTTTGAAGGTGCAGGCATACCTATCCTGGGAGTATAGTATGCTAGGCAGAGTTCTCACTGATCTCTGGAGGAGGCTGGAGCTCAGATGAGTGAGAAAGCCATGGTGGAGGTGTTGGAGAACTGAGAAGCCAGGTTGCTTTAAGAGCTTAGTGGACACTCTGGGACCTCTTCTCATTACATGCCCTGCCAAATGCATGATATCAGCATGATGGAAGGTGTTATGACCCAGAGACTTCCCATACTCTGGAACAGGCTACCCATCTATATCAAGCAAAGTTCTTCATTAGCACTCTTCAAGAAAAATCTTGATGAGTGGATGGGAAATAGGAAATACACCCCGGGGATCAATTCTGTGTCTCAGCTCGACAGTGGCACAGGAAAATAACTTTCTTGGGTGGCGTAAGCCAGGGAACCTTGTTGGCTAGGCTTACGTAGGCCCTTGGGCTGATAGCCTAGTACCTACCTACGAACCTATGAACCTATAATAAAAAGCCCCACCACAGAGCCACAATAGGATGGCTCCTTACCTGCCCCATCCCACTCTTCAGTACCTGGCAGAACAGCCCCTCCAGCCTGCCATGGACTGGAGGCCACCACAAGCAGGTGTTTCCCCAGCAGGGAAACTCTCCCAGTGCAGCTCATACCAGGAAGCCATATGCCAAAAATGTCATTTTGAAATGTTTGTTTATTGATTTATTTATTAATCTAGTTTCTAAAAAGTATGGAACTGAGTTGTATTTGTCTTGTGGCTGTAAACTTTAGAGTTTTAGAACTTTTGTTAGGCTTTTACATAAAGTAAACAGAATATCATTACAAACTACAAGCAGTGTTCAGTACATCTCAAATTTCAACATAATATTGCACTGAATATGTTTCTCATATGTAAACACACTTTAACATTGTGTGAGCTAAAAGGACCACTATCAGTGGGGTTCCAAATAGGGTGTGCTTGATTTTACAGGTTGGCTCTGCCAATATATTAATGCCCTATAGTTCAGTACAGCATTTATTCCACTTTCTACAGAATTTGGAGTAGAAAAGAGAGTGTCCCATAAAGACTTGTATGTTTCTTTATTTGCATACTTCACATACTTCACATAAGGAAACGTGTATAAGCCTTCTATGTTCACTAATTAAAACTATCATAAGACCATGTTTACATGCATATCTTTTAAAATGTTGGGACCACTAAAGTAGTTACGATTTGTGTGAGTGTATTAGGTATTGTTTCAGAACTGGTGAACAAATTGCTCTTTATTGTCAGTAAGTTTGCTTTCTTGGAAAACTTCCTTTGATTATTAATACAGTTGTAGAAAGCCTTCTCTATTCCTTCAGTATAGTATTAGCCCTTGTTTCCTTAATATCAGTGCATTTCCTTTGATACTTGGTTACCCAATATTTATTTCCTGAGTTTTTTTAAGGCTCTGTGTCATTGTTTTTTCAGTTATATAGTTTATTAATTTTATAATTCCAGTATAATGCTTTATTATTTAATGTGCTTGCATATTTGTTTGCAAAGGGAATGTGATTTTTTTATGCAAAAGTTAGTAAGTCTATTATCATAATATCTGCTGTTTTAGTGGGGTTGTTAAGAACAGTTTCCATTTTTTTCTGGATTATATTGATTATGTTATAATCCCTGTTTGAGAAATCCAAAATACGTTTTTTATGTATAACTTCATCGCTGGAATCAAAAGAATGCTTAAGTTCATCAGGGTTGCAAAGGAAGCCCATTGTTAATCATGCGATATTGAAAATATTATTAGATCTTGTAGTTGAAATTGATACTTTGCTCCAGTTTGCTCTTATTTATTCATTCAAATGCAAGTTATATGTATTTATACCTTAATAATAATATGTCCAATAAAAAGGTAACTAAATAAATAAATGCTATGCCATCACTGTTTTATAAATTTGTGTTGTTTACATAGATTGGGTAGAGTAGTATCCTATGAAGTTATAACCTCTATCAATGAATTTGTATAATAGTTCAATATTTACTTTATTCTCTTGTATTCTAGCCTTTGGGGTATTTTATATATATATATTGAAATGTATTTATTTATTTATTTATTTATTTATTTAACATCTGTTTACTGGGAAAGTTCAACTTGGTATGACGTCAGTTTTCAGCAGAGGCCCATGGAGAAACACTCTAGACTAAATCTGTTGGGCTGGTAATAATGAAACAATGAATATCTCATTATTTGACGCATGCAGTTAGGATGTCTGAAGCACTTTTCTGTAAGAGTGCAGATTTCTAGGTCCAGTGCATTATTTGAAACATTAAGTAAGCTGTATCTGGCATTCCGAAAGGCTTACTACAAGCAGGAAGCCTTAGCACAGCCATTTTCCTACTCACTGTAAACCTTTCTGATTTTTAGACCACTCCACCACTGAGGTTTCCTGCTAGCAAGAAGCTCAACATGGGTTGCGATCCTGCTAATAGAGTTGTATGCTAAAGCAGAAATCTGGGGGAGCAGCTAATGCTGATGCTGATTAATTATATGCTGTCCCTCTCAGAAATGCCATCACCTCATGATTTAAACTGCCGAGGGATTCAGATAATTGCTTGGCTGAGTAAATTTCCACTTTTGGAGGAAAAAAGTGAATGCTATCAATAGATGGCAGGTAGCCATGCACTTATATGGAAGAAGTCACAGTGCAAGTAAGTTCAGTGAAAATGTGGAGGTGGAGGTATTAGTTTGTGTGTGTGTGTGTGTGTGTGTGTGTGTGTGTGTGTGTGTGTGTGTGTGTGTGTGTGTGTGTGTGTGTGTGTGCGTGTGTATGTGTGTGTATACTGAGGAAAGAATAAAGCTGAATGCATGTGTGTGTGTTCATTTTGGAGGGTATATTTATCCAAATGAGATTTAACAACCACACCCAACCTGCAATCATCAGCAAACTTTGTTACCTACAGATCACAGTTATCAGTTTGGAGATATGAAAAAAATATAGTCCAAATAGAATAGGATCCAATAGAGGTCCCTGTGGACACCATTGGTCACCTCTCTCTCTCTCTCTCTCTCTGAGGAGACATCGCCCATTTGGTAAATGTGCATTCTGTCCTGAATCCACCTGCTATCCATCTTACCACATTGATATTTATATTTAAAGTCATTAACTTAAAAACAATTTCATCATATAGTATGGTATCAAATAGCCAGATCAAAGTAGGCAGCATGGATGGTGTAACCACTCTCTTTTGTCTGTGTGACCTGGTCAAAGACGCTGACAAGATTCAACAGGCAAGACCTGCCCTTTACAAAGCCAAATTATAGTTTGTCTGTCATGATTTATGGGGTCAGTGATGATATTCTCCGTGGCTTTACAGGTAAGTCTCATAAGGTAGGAGACTTCTTGGATGGCAAAAACAAGGTAAAGATGATTTTTATGCCTCAACATGCCAGTCTAAGTTTAAAAGTCTTAAATACCAGTTTAAAAGCCAGAACGTACAATTAAATATGAGAGAACAATGTAAATCAGGCCTTTGAACAATTTGTTCACTGGTTTGAATGTCAAATATGGAAAAAAAACAAGAGAAAAAAGAATTCAGCAACTCTCTCTCTTCAGTAGGAGTAGTGATACATCATGACAAATGCTGTGGAGTTTGTTGGAACAAGAAGAAAAAGGAGATGGGAAGTTACTCTAAAAGATGTTTTTTGGAAGTGAACAAGATCAGTAACCAGCTAGAAGACTATATGAGGGATGCTAATAAATCGATCAGTGAAGGAACTGCAGTGGTGAATGATCAGATATACTGCAAAATATGATCAAATAGAGTAGTTTATTAAAATCTAAAACTGTAGCTTCAGAAGCCTGAACGGAGATTATAGAGGCAATGTTTACTGACCATGAAGACAGATCCAGAGGGTAAAATATTCAGATAAGTGGAATAGCAGAAGATGCAGAACGTAAGGATTTTAGATGTTTTATCATTAAGCTGCAGGCACAATGCACTCACATTCCTGAAACCGCAATTGATGAAGAACAGGCCCATAAAATGGCATGGAATCCAGTACAACACCATCTGTACATACCTTGAGTGATCTTAGATTTAATACTGTCAATTTAAAAGATAAAATACTTTCTTAATTGTGGACAGTGGTGAGACTAGGATATCTATAGACCAGATCATTCCACTGGTAAGAGGAGAAGAAGGGCAGCATTTGTGACAGTGCAGACATTATGCAAACTGAAATGTCTTTGATTCAAATTGCTTTATTCAGTTTCTATCAAAATCTTCTTTCCACAAGGAGCAGAAATGTTTGCCTATTTAATGGAAGCCTTAAAAGTGCTGCAGGGGAAGAGAAGCTCAATGCAGGAGACAGACCAGCACAACAAGGAGGGTAGTGTGTGGTGGGTTAATGTGACAAAATTCACAAAGATATTTTTATGCTCTATAAAAAGTGCAAAACATTACATGACAGAGTGAAAATTCTGCAGTCTCTACAAACTGACCAAAAGAAGGAAATGTGCAAGGGGAGAAAATAACTGCCTGGGTGATAGTAAGGGCTTTATAGCTGTAGACTGTGACCAGGTGGAGACAATAACTTGCAGATTGCTTTCTTGTACTAAAACGCCTGTTCTTAGATATTAGATAAGTAGAGTTTATATTGTTTTAATATTGCTTATATAGAGACTGCAATGTTACAAAATATAGCAAGTTACTACTTGGGGAGGCATGTAACTTCCCAGTTTTGTTTTTTAACAATAAATAAATAAATAATAAAAGGTTGTGATGAAATAAGTTTGCCTTTTATTTAACAAGTAATTTGTTTACAGAGAAAAGAAGAAAAATGTGTCTGTTTAATTAACAGCATGCACAGTTGATCAATGTTATATGCAGCCACACATGGGAGCTGTCAAAAATTATGTTGACAGCACAGTAGTGGTGCACTCATCTGCTGAGGAGATACATGCATACTCCAAAATAATAGCAATGAAAATGCTCAGACCCATTACACAGGGCAAACTGGTATCTTAAATGAAATAGATGGGAATTTTTATTTGGAACATGCTAACGTTACCTAAACTAGGACCTTTCCAGTAGATGAATTATACTAGCCAGACTTGGAAGTTGTCTGCTGTTGGTAACCTGTTGATGTTGTTGTGGATGTATGTGGAGCAGGTATGATAGGTGGTTTATGTTAATGGCTATTCTTAAGAGTTCTAGGAGGCTTTGGCAGAGATTTTTTTGACAGTATCGGTATATGACAGTTTTACGTTGTTAGTATAACAATGTTGCAGTTGCATGGATGGGACTGTGACAGTGCGATGCTCACTGCAGGTAGCTGACTGTTAGAGAGATGCCTCCAACATAGTAAAGTATTTGTACTTCTCTCAGATGGTGTCCAGCAGTAATAGTTTGTTATCAGTGAGAATGAAACAGTTTTCACACTGCTTTAGAACACCAAGTGCTAGAAAGGTGGCAATGAAAGGGGGGAGGCACGTTTGCTGTCATTGTAGGTACCCTGTGTGAAACAGAAAAAAAACAACAAGAAGGTTCTTATCCAGGATTATTCACAAATGAGGTGTCTAAATGGTGAACCAGCTGTAGAGCTGACTCATAGGTGATGAACGCTTAACATCATCTAGTAAGTTAATGTTTAGGCCACTTTTCACACAACCCCCTCCCCCAGTGTCCCCCAGTGTTCCCCAGGGTCTCCATTATCATCTTCAATTAATGGGATGGAATAAATACACATTGTTTCTTTTTTACTTGACAGTTTCAGGGAAAATATTTGTTTCAGGTCATATCTTACTATGTGTTCCCAAACCACGCAATATATTTTACTTCACCATATTATTCAACTTTTATTGCTGCACATATTATATTTGTATGCTGATTTATAGGTGCTTTTCCCCTGGCTCCCCAGATAACCATTTCAAACATCTTAATATATCCTTTAATATTCATTCTTCAGGTCAGAATAGTACAAAATGCTTGCCTTTCCTGCTAGGAGTCCTTCCTCCATTTAATTCACCTGACATGATTTCCATTCTTTGACAGAGGTTTAGCCTAAGTACATTTCTTCCATTCCACTAGTAGAATAATAAATCCCACCTTTGCCATTTACAATAATCCATGAAATTATAAAATATATCCTTTGCAGATTATCAAAACGATGTACCCATCCTTTTTTCTACTTCTTTTAATTTTCCGCTCAGTTTAGATTGCATTAAGGCTGTCACAGATCATGGTCAGTCATTCCACTGTCTCTTATTGCAGTCATCTTGTAGTAACATTACATGTTATCAAAATGTGCATATTATTTATACAAACTACTTCAGTTACTGTTACCTGCTTGGGATGAACATCATGGTGCGACATGGTATTAAGGTTTTACTGTTACATATTTATCCCTAGGATTTCTTTATTTTAATACAAACAAATTGCTGCCAAATAGATCTTAATTTTGGACATTTCCCCAAAATATACACATGTCCTTGACTCTGGCATTAACAATTCAACAGAGAATTCCAGATGTTATGCAATCTGACAAACTACCACAAAATATTAGAATGCTGTTAAGAGTGGTCACTGAAGTCCTGGATTCCTATTCTTTCATATTTTCTATCAGTAACGATACATTTTTCCCTTTTTTAATTTTGGAGTGTAACTTGTGATGATGTTGATGGAGGCAGGGTCTGATTAGATGGGGGATGACCCCACTAAGGTGGAATTCAGTGGGAAGCTAACATTTTGTTTCCGATAAACCCTAGCGAAGTAAAGTCTGGGAATCAACAGGTAATTAGTTAAACAATCTATAATGGACCAGCTGTGTCTCATGTTGAATTTGGCTACAGCTGGAGAGATTTGGTGCATGAACAAAGTTGGCATGGATAAATCCAGCATTATGTATAGCTGGATCAAGGTATATTAATACTGTATTAGGAAACATCATGAAAAAAATGAGAAGATAGTTTAATTCAACTTCCTTTTGGCAGTTAGAAATGAAGATCTGTTTAGCCCAATACATTTTATCTTGAGTAAACTGGGATGAAGTTGATCTACTGAAGGCATTTATGTTGAATGCTGTTTGGTAGATTAAGAATACCTGAAAACAACTTTTGGTGATTTTGACTCTGCACTTTTCCTCACTGTTATTCAGCCTCAGAATTGGTGTTTATAAAATGCCAGATGTGGGGGTTTCTCCTTGTCCATATGCACATGTGGGGGGGGGGGGGGGTGCAGGGAAGCTTGCTTTCCTGCAAAACGCAGATTTTTAAAAAATATTTCTGAGAGTCATTTTTGGCATTTTTTTTTCTATCAAACTGAGTTCAATATGTCAACATGGAACCGGGTAACTTCTATGCATGATGGCAGCTGAACAGAATTGTTTAACAATGCTGTATTACAGTAGAAGGCATGACATTACTTTAGATCTCAGTGGATGGATGTTATCCTTCTAGCGGGTATTGTGTGTTTGGAGGGGGCTTCTATTTCAATAATAGTAATAATTTCAATGTCATGGAAGAAATCAGATTGACTCATTTTATAAGCAATTGAGTTTAGTGGCTAAGTGGGGGATTCCTTCACTGGTAGTTCGTACTTTTTAGTGAAAAGACTGCTTCTTTAGTTATTTCGGATTGCCTATATGACAACATTTTCAAGGTCCATACTATAATAGTAATTATGCCACTATCCACCAAGAAAAACACTGGAGAAGCTGCAAATGTTCTTTTTTAGCGTAGTTAAAATTTGATGTTCGCTATTCGTCCCAAAGACTTCATCAGAAATGATAACATACACTTCCAAATCACTTTTAAACCATTCAAAAATATTTCACCACTCAGATCATCTCATTAATAAATCAATTGAATACATAAAAACATTTAAAGACAAACTACAAAAAATGTACATCTCAAAGTGTCCACACAGTTAACACAGTTTAAAACACAAGGGCATTCACCCCTGTATATTCACTTTAGTAAATTTCCTATTTTTTAAGAAACATTTTATGTTCACCATATCATTCAGACCAGGGGGTAAATAAGAAGCAAGTTTAATCTGCCATTCTGCCTCTCTTTGTTCAACATAATTTCTAAAGTCCCCTCCCCTAAGGTCACATTTAACAACTTCCACTATAGAAAAAGTAAATTTCTTCCAGGTAGAACACATCAAAGAATGCTTAAAAAGGGCATTATTACTATTTTTTGTTTTTATAGCATACAAGTGCTCTAATACCCGTTTCCTTAGACTCCTGGTAGACATGCCAACATAAAAACGTGGGCATGTTGAACACATCGCAAGATACACTATCCCTGTTGTACTACAGCTCAATGTTCCAGGGATGGGTATAGTAAACTGTAGATGTTCCAAAAACACAAAGGGACCCTCAGAAATAAATCTGCATGCCCTGCACCCTGAATATTTAAACACACCCCCAGTTTCCCCAGAAGTAAGGGTACATTTGAACATACCCCCAGTTTCCTCAGAAGGGTTGGCCCAAAGTTATTATTTTCTAACAATTGTTTAAAATTTAGATTTTTCTTTTAAACAAAATGGGGGCCTACTCCAAGAACTTTAGATAAATCTGCATTACATGTCACTACTTTCCTATTCTCCCTAATAATCTGTTGGATGTAATTACTGTCTATGTTCATATCCAAACAGAATCTGGGACCTTCTGCCCATCTCTCTTTTATATGTGTACCACTAGTTACTACATTCTGAGCTTTTCTAATAAAACCTCTTAGCAGAATAGGAGGAAAATCTGTCTGTCTCCTATGAATGACCTCTTGAGCCATATTTTCAAGTAGGTCTCCAGGGTAACCTCTTTCTAAAAATAACTCTTTTATGAGATTAATTTCCTTCAAAAAAACAAAATCTTCCACTATCGTTCGAGATATTCGAATGAACTGTCCTCTAGGAATATTTTTTCTCATAAATTAAGGGTGGCAACTCTTGAAATGGACATAGCAGTTACAGAATGTAGTCTTGCAATGAATACTACTCAAAAACACATTCTTGTTAGTGTCCATTATCAAGTTAACATCCAAAAAGGAAACATTGTTACCTGTTCCCCCAAAACAAACTTTAAAAATGTTGTACTAGCACTTAAAGCTCCACAAACTCACTAACATTAAAGTTATCCTTATAAACTATAAAGAACAAATCATCTGCAAATCTTTTATAAAAGATAATTTGTTCTGACTAATCAATATATGGCAGTATTTCCATATTTCTAAAACAAACCTCCTGCACGAGAGCAATTGTATTTCCATATTTCTAAAACAAACCTCCTGCACGAGAGCAATTGCACGGATCTAGCCAAAACTTGCAAAAACACATCCAATGAGCCAGCAAACTGTAGCCTGAAAAAATATATTTATTGTTAAGAAAATATAAAAAACAGCAAAGAACCAGACCGGTTTCGGCTGGACAAAAACATAGCCTTCCTCAGTGTAAACTAAAATGATCAAATGTTACTGTTTAAATACATACATCTGAAAGTTCATTGGTTCAATCTAAAATTGTTCATTCAGACCAGGTGGAAATAATCCACCCAATTTGACAATCCACTTATTTTCTTTTGAATTTAGAATAGAGTGCCAACCTGTTTTATTGAGTTTGTTACCTTTAATAACATCAATTGCCATAAAGGAAAATCTTGCAGTTTTATGTACCAGATGGTGTTTATATAAAGCATTGTTGACTTTTTTTGTTTTTAATGTTACTTACATGTTCTGATATTCTGAGTCTTAGTAGACGTGAAGTTTGTCCGATGTAAAAAGATCCGCAGGTGCAGGTGGCCAAATAGACCACCCAATCACTACTACAGTTAGCAAAGAAATTAACATCATAGACTATGGCAGAGTTCCAACTGGTGAATTGTTTAGATTTACTTACTTTGTCACAATTGGTGCAGTGAACGCATGGAAAACAACCAGTCAGAGGTTCTCCTGTCAAAGTGGTCTGTAATGGCTGCGACTGACTGCTGTCATGAGAATGTTTGTAATGATTAAAGCAGCAGCCAAGGTTTTTCCCTTTGCGAAATGAGAAAAGACATCTTTCTGGTATGATACTTGCCCATTCATGATCGCATTGTAGTATGTTCCAGTGTCTATGTATACTATGTATTAAAATATCCGAATTCCTGGCATAGGTAGTTACAAACCTGATGGGTTGTGATTCAGTGGTGTTGTGCTCTTTATAACATAACAGATCATCCCTGTTGAATGTATCAACCAAATTACTGGCTTGCAGAACATGCCCCATCCTATAACCCCTGGATCTGAACCTGTTTGTGAGATACTTTCTCTGTTCCTCAAAAGAAGACTCATCAGAACAGATACGCTTCACTCTAATAAATTGGGATTTTGGAATATTCCTGGCAATGTGTGGTGGGTGAATGTTGGAAGCATGGAGGATGGTGTTGTATTTGGGGTACTTCCTAAATGTCTTAGTACTTAATGTATGATCTGGTAACTGGTTGATCAATACATCCAAAAAGGTGATAGTACTGGCATCATAATGTACTGTAAACTGGAGGCCCCATTTGTTGTCATTCAGATACTTTAGAAAGTCAGATAATTCATGGACCTCTCCCTTCCATACATCGAACAGTCATCCAAATAATATCTCCAGATATCAATGTACTCAAGAAAAATATTGTTATGGATATTATAAATAATGTGCTTTTCAACAAACGCCATAAATAGATCAGCATAGATCGGAGCAAATGATGCTCCCATCGCTGTCCCTTTTGTTTGCCAATAGCAAATGTCCTGATAAAAGAAGACGTTATTGGTGAGGACATGTTCTGCAAGACCCACCAGAAACTGATTAAAATCAGGCTGGTATAAGCCAGCCACCTCAAGCCAATAGGCCAGGGCCTCCAAACCTCCTTGATGGGGAATGTTGGTATATAGAGCACTTATATCAAGTGTGCACATTAACCAGCCTGGTTCTAACTGAGTATCAGAAATGATTTGTAAGAAATTGGTGGTATCCTGCAACTGTGATCATACTAAGGATAACAAAGGCTTGAGATGTTTGGTAAGATATAATGACAATGGTTCAGTGATGTAACCCTTACCTGATACAATGGGTCTACCCGGTGGATTTACTGGGTCCTTATGTATCTTAGGTAAAAAGTAGATGAATTGATTGGCTGAGTCATGGATCATGAGCTGGTGCATCACATCAGTCGCAATGATCCCTTCATCTCTTACATTGGATAAAAAGTCATCAATCTGTTTTTTGAACCTAAATGTGGGATTGATTGCCATTTCGGAATAATATCTATTGTCAGAAAGTTGTCTTTTGGCCTCATTGTCATAATCGGACCAATTTAAGACAACTACTGACCCACCTTTGTCAGCAGAAATAATGACTATGTTCCTGTTGTCCTGTAGTTCATTGATTGCTTGTTTCTCAGCCAATGTGATGTAATTAGATTTAAAGTGTATCTCAGAACCAGAAAAATGTAGATCTTTGAGTATGCTGTTCTGGAATTGATGTACAATAGGATGCATCGGAGGAAGAAAACGTGATTTGTGATAGATAAATTTATCTTGACTTTAATTACTATCCATATCACCAAAATGCAACTTCAAATTCTTCAAGATTCTACAAAAGGACATAACATCCTGTGCTAATACATCCTCAGATACCATAAAACCCGGTATGAATGTAAGACCTTTATTAAGAACAGACAAATGTATAGGTGACAAAACAAAGTCTGATAAGTTTAAAACATTCACATTTGAATTCACATTTACTTTTGCATTGCTAGTTTCGATAAGCTTTGTATGCTGTTGACTTTTCTTATGTTTTCTCCCCCCTCGTTGGTATCTAGGCCTAAAGGGATAGATGCTGGTGTTCTTTTTTGGGGAACGGTGAACCTGATACAGCCTGTAAATCACTGTCAGTACAGGATGAAAGATCATCAGTAGATGAACCAATGTCCGGGTACGATTCCTAAGTATGGACCTAGGTCTTTTCCTTTTGGGGGTTCTTGTTGGATGTGGTGTGAATCTCACATGTTTGTTGGTATTAATGAAGGGATTGGCACTTTGGTAATCTAATTTATCTCTTTTGAATTTCTTGATTTTTCTCATCTTCAGTTGTTCCTCTAATTTGTTTAGATCTGTTGCCACTTTGGTCAACTGGTTGTTGAAGAAAGTTTCCCCTTCAAATGGTTGTACATCACCAACTAGTTTCATGACTGCACTGATTTCACGGTCGATCACTCGATCGTGAAACTTTGCTAAAGCTTCAACAAAAGACATGGTAGCCTGTTGCTGTATAGCTGCCCATTGGTTATTAAGCTCCTCATCAGCTTCACCCACATGGGGTTGTATTTGTACTCTGAGTCCCCTCGGTGTTATATGTTTGGCTATATAAGCCTTAAACAATTTAGAGTGCCAAACATTGGATCTCAAAAATCTAAGGTGTTTGTGTAGCTGGTCAAAAGCTATTCCACAAATGGACTCAGGGCCCAAAGGGTCACCAGTATTGCCATTAGGTGTACAGGAGCCCAAACCAAAAGCTCCAAGGTCTTCCCTGTCTGCTGATAGACCAGAAACCAAACTAAGGAGATCCATCTCAGTATCAGTGAAATTGTTGAAATCTAGTACCAAATGAAAACTGGAAATATATAGTTTTATATTCTTTAATTGCTGGTTCAGAAAGACTGACAATAATAGCCTCAGTCCATAATTGGAAATGCTACGTCAATGTAAATGAACCATAATGGGTCAATTTATAAGGTTAAGAGACAATAATATCCAGAAAAAAATTGGTTAATAACCAACTAGTAATTTAATGTACACAAGGCTACGTCCCTTAAGGAAATCCAAAATGAAAAAGGCTATGTAATATAATGCAATTCCTGAGCCATTTGTTAGATAGACCAAATATTATCAACTCAAAACATGTGACCAGCAATGAAGGGGACCCAAGTACAATGGATATTAAAAAATATATAATCAATAGAAAAGAGGACCACGATTAAAAACCTGAAAATATTCAAATGACACTGAATATCAGTGCAGTCTAAGAAACCAGTATAGTATGTATAAACCTGGAAAATCTGACAACCAATGATTAGAGTCCCCAAAGAAGATGAAAAAAGCCAAAAATCTTGGAAATCATAATAGTCCCCAATGGCTACATGTATCTGTATCAAATGTTTACCCTTTTGTGAGTATTCTAAACACATAAGAAATGGGATGTCCAATGTCAATGTATACAACAGGTGGGTTATACTGAGCTGAACCTAAAATGGTATAGTTGAACTACTGCGACATGAAAGCACAAAGATCTAATAGAAAAAGTAGAGCCACATTGGGAATACTGATACGGCCCTGTTCCATCTAATCAAACCAGTAGTTAAATATTCATAAGTTGGTCCCCAAGCCTATGGTAATATGATGTAACTGACTAATGCATAAAATAAATTCCAATATTTGCTGATATCTTGTCTATATAAACAATATATTTATGAGCATAAGAGAATGTTGATAGCCAGGAACATATTGCTTATATTCATTACTGCGTATTGACCATATAAAAGGATCAAAGAACATATATGCAGTAGACTTAAAATAATTCAATAAATCAAAACTGGAAATTAGGAACACCACTAATAAATGCAGTACCCTACAACGAGACAAAAAGTGCGTATATGATAATGTCCGGCCTATATAAGACACAATACTAAAGTACAAAAGATCATGAATTATTCTTGCATAGTTCAATATCAAAATGATAATTCTAAATTGAAAACCGACAACAAGGACTGATCGTATCCAATGATGCAATTTCCCGGTCTCATCAGAAAGTAGTGCAACCTAATATTGTCCCAGACCGAACCTGCAGACTGCTGAAAAATGTGTATATCCGACACCATAGCTGGCCAAATAGTCAATACTAGTTGCCGATTGGTAATGAACCAACACAAACAATTTCCCACAATATGCGACTTGCAATACGCACCATAAGTCCAATAATCCAATGAGTATGGTGAAAAAAAGAAAATAAACAGTATCTGGTTGCCCCTTGAATGGCGCTTGTAGACAATCAGCCACTGTATGGAGAGTAGTGCAACTTCTAAAATAAACCTCTTGCTGGCTGCCGGTTGGTAAAAAAACAAAATAAACTGTTTCCCACAATATGCGACTTGCAACACAGACTAAAAAAAGTCCAAAATACCAATAAGTATGGCAAAAAAAGAGAAAAATAAACAGTACCTTGGTTTACTTTAGTCACTGATGTTCCCGTGTGAATGGCGCTTGTGAAAATCAGCCCATATAAACCATGCCGAACTCAGAATGAATCCAGAAACAATGGTTTTTTGATAAAAATGAAAGCTAATCAAAATACTTATTTGAACAAAAAAGAACAAAAACAATGCCTTTGTGACCTTGTATATCCATACAGCAACATCCGATGACGTTGAGAAAACGCTAAAAAGCGGCTGGTACGTTTAAACTGCTATATGCAAGAAAATTGCTGTAGTCCAAAGGAATAATTCCAGTACAATGATAATGAGGTCGGTCCAACAATCCAGGTTGGCTCCAAAAATAATTCCACCAAGATGAACCAAGCGAACCAACAGAAAATAAATAATAGAGATAAATAAATGACTGCAGAGACAATCTTACAGTCCATATCAGGTTCACAGGCCCCCAGCAGGATGTGGGAATGAGTGCAACATCTAAAACAAACCTCCTGCACGAGAGCAATTGCACGGCTCTAGCCAAAACTTGCAAAAACACATCCAGTGAGCCAGCAAACTGTAGCTTGAAAAAATATATTTATTGTTGAGAAAACATAAAAAAACAACAAAGAACCAGACCGGTTTCGGCTGGACAAAAACACAGCCTTCCTCAGTGTAAACTAAAATGATCAAATGTTGCTGTTTAAATACATTCATCTGAAAGTTCATTGGTTCAATCTAGAATTGTTCATTCAGACCAGGTGGAAATAATCCACCTAATTTGACAATCCACTTCTTTTCTTTTGAATTTAGAATAGAGTGCCAACCTGTTTTATTGAGTTTGTTACCTTTAATAACATCAATTACCATAAAGGAAAATCTTGCAGTTTTATGTACCAGATGGTGTTTATATAAAGCATTGCTGACTTTTTTGTTTTTAATGTTACTTACATGTTCTGATATTCTGAGTCTTGGAAGACGTGAAGTTTGTCCTATGCAAAAAGATCCGCAGGTGCAGGTGGCCAAATAGACCACCCAATCACTACTACAGTTAGCAAAGAAATTAACATCATAGACTATGGCAGAGATCCGACTGGTGAATTGTTTAGATTTACTTACATTGTCACAATTGGTGCAGTGACTGCATGGAAAACAACCAGTCAGAGGTTCTCCTGTCAAAGTGGTCCGTAATGGCTGCAACTGACTGCTGTCATGAGAATGTTTGTAATGATTAAAGCAGCAGCCAAGGTTTTTCCCTTTGTGAAATGAGAAAAGACATCTTTCTGGTATGATACTTGCCAATTCATGATCGCATTGTACTATGTTCCAGTGTCTATGTATACTATGTATTAAAATATCCAAATTCCTGGCATAGGTAGTTACAAACCTGATGGGTTGTGATTCAGTGGTGTTGTGTCTTTATAACATAACAGATCATCCCTATTGAATGTATCGACCAAATTGCTGGCTTGCAGAACATGCCCCATCCTATAACCCCTGGATCTGAACCTGTTTGTGAGATCCTTTCTCTGTTCCTGAAAAGAAGACTCATCGGAACAGATACGCTTCACTCTAATAAATTGGGATTTTGGAATATTCCTGGCAATGTGTGGTGGGTGAAAGCTGGAAGCATGGAAGATGTGTTGTATTCGGGGTACTTCCTAAATGTCTTTGTACTGAATGTATGATCTGGTAACCTGTTGATCAATACATCCAAAAAGGTGATAGTACTGGCATCATAATGTACTGTAAACTGGAGGCCCCATTTGTTGTCATTCAGATACATTAGAAAGTCAGATAATTCATGGACCTCTCCCTTCCATACCATCCAGCAGTCATCCAAATAATGTCTCCAGATATCAATGTACTCAAGGAAAATATTGTTATGGCTATTATAAATAATGTGCTTTTCAACAAACGCCATAAATAGATCAGCATAGATCGGAGCAAATGATGCTCCCATCGCTGCCCCTTTTGTTTGCCAGTAGCAAATGTCCCTGATAAAAGAAGACGTTATTGATGAGGACATGTTCTGCAAGACCCACCAGAAATTGATTAAAATCAGGCTGGTATAAGCCAGCCACCTCAAGCCAATAGGCCAGGGCCTCCAAACCTCCTTGATGGGGAATGTTGGTATATAGAGCACTTACATCAAGTATGCACATTAACCAGCCTGGTTCTGAGTATCAGAAATTATTTCTAAGTATTTCCATATCCCACCAACCTAATACCAAATTTGCATAGGCTGGACCAACAGTGGCCCCCATAGCCACCCATTGTAGTTGTTTATAAAATTGCTTATTAAACAAAAAGAAGTTATCTAAAAATAAATCTAACAAAGCAGTGCAAGTAATAATACTGTTGTTACTTAAACTTGTATGCTTCCCCATAAACCATCTTACATAATCAACCCCTACATCTTTAGGGATGCAAATTAATAGGGAAACAACATCAACAGTGAACATCAGTAAATTTTCCAACCTAAGGTCTGAGGAAGAAAAAAAGGACCTAAGCTGGTCCAAAATGTCCATTTGGATCAACTACATAAGAAGGAAACTGCTTAACTAATGGGTTCAACACTGAATCTAAATACAAAGAAATATAGTCAGTGCAACTTCCTGAGGCTGATATAATAGGTCTGAATGGAGGTTTTTCAACACTTTTGTGAAATTTGGGAATTCCAAATATCACACTCACCCTAGGATTATCCACACATAAAAATTCAAACATTTCCCAAGTTATTTCAGAGTTCATAAACATGTCATATAATGCACTGAGGATACAGGCATAAGTTTTAACTATTTCAGCCTTCATGACTTTCCTATACTCCAGTACATTTGCTAACATAATTTCCATAGCTTCTATGTAGTCAACTGAGTTCATTATGAGAATAGCCCCACCCTTATCCGCCTTCATAAACCTTATCTCTTTCCTTGAAATAAGTTCATTCAAAGCTTTCTTTCCATTAAGGTTTAAGTTATAAAACATGTTTCTGTTTTGATTTTGTAACATACTTCTAATATCTTTTTCACAGAAAGCCTCAAAAGCTTTTACAGTATGCACTAAACCAGGATTAAAGGTGGATGGCTTTGACAAGAAATTACAATTACTGTGACCAACATCATTCAATATATATATATTTTAAATTTAACTTACGAGTATAGAGCTTGAGTTCTATCAGAGTTTTTTTAACATTCGCCCTCCTAGTGGGCTGGAAATTAAGTCCTAATTTCAATAATTTAATGTGCTCATCAGAAATGTTAAAATCAGACAAGTTGTAAACTGAAACAGAATTACCCAGTCCAACAGCAACAGAACTTAGCTCCTGTACACTTAAAGATGAAAAAAAAATGTCAAGAAAGTACAGTTTCACTGTTAGAACTCACAGAAAGACAGGCCAATGTTACTTTCGAGCCATGCTTCGCCCTCTGCTGAGCGTCTGGTGTCCCCTGCTCCTGCTGCATTGTCTTTTCTCTTTCCAACTGAAATCCCCTTGTAAAAAAGAGGAAAACGTATTCATACTTGTTCCTGCACTGCTGGAACCATGTGTTGAATCCATCGGGCACACCATAACATCATCTTTAGAACTGGACTGCCCTACTGAATGAGCCACATTAGTTCCAACCTTCACAGAAGCTGAATCCAAGCCACTAACAGCTGATGTGTTAAGTTTATTCTGACTAATTGTACATCTCCGGCTGTAAAGGTGGAACGGTAGTGTTGGACCCACTACCTGAGTGTACTGCTGACTGGGCCTCCTTAACAACATTTGGTATTGTATCTTTGCTCAGTCTAGAAGGAAGGGGAACACAATTAGCATAAACATTGCCCCCTGCATATGCTGCCAAGTCCCTGTTGATTTTTTTAGTTTTACATTGAACTATTATTTGCTCATACTGTTCAACATTTTTAATCAACTGCTCATACTCAAATCTTGAGTCTGGACAATTAATAAGTAGTTCACCAATGGGGGCATCCATCTCTGTCAGGGAAACACGGAATCCTGCCAGAACAGTACGGTTATTTTTAATAAGAAGTTTTAAAAAGTCTTTACCAACATTGTCAAAGAAAGTAGATAGCTGCTTAAAAAACGGGCTGTCCATAGAGACACCATTAGGTAATTTAAAATAACAAAGACCCTTAGGTACAATGCCAGCATTAATACAGTATTCAAAATTATTTATTTTCTACATGAAGCACCTGATAATGGTTCAAACCTATTTCCATTTTGTCCAACAGAGAGTTAACATTATTTTTAGCAGCAATGTTATTATTTGCCAAAACTATATCCCTTGCAAACAGGTCAAAGCTAACATTTTAAAATTTACTAGCTGTTCCGTTTGTTGAATTACCTTGACAATACTCCTGCCTTGGAAACAAGCAGGATTCAGGCGAAAATTATTAGAAGAGCTAGTAGCTTTATAACTCTCTCTAATTTTAGCTGACAAGACAGTCAAAGACCTTTGCATTTCACCTACTGCCAAAATAATTTCATTGTGTTTTTTCTTTGTTCGTAGGTGTAGAATGTAGAGTCAAGTCCAAATCATCGTCCTTTAGTGCTCCAGCCATGTGTTGCTACAGCAAAAACCAATAAAAAAACAAAAGCAGCTGACACGCAGGCCCAGGTAGCCACAGTACAAAAAAAACAAAAAGAAATACACCAAGAAAAGCACTGGAGAAGCTAAGAAAGTTCTTTTTTAGCGTATCTAAAATTTAATGTTCGCTATTTGTTCCAAAGACATCATCAGAAATTATGACATACACTTCCAAATTACTTTTAAATCATTCAAAAAACATTTCACCAGTCAGATCATCTAATTAATAAATCAATTGAATACATAAAAACATTTAAAGAGATGCTACAAAAAATGTAAATCTAAAAGTGTCCACAGAGCTAACACGGTTTAGAACACAAGGGCATTCACCCCTGTATATTCACTTTAGTAATTTTCCTATTTTTTTAAGAAACATTTTATGTTCACCATATCATTCAGACCAGGGGGTAAATAAGAAGATAGTTTAATCTGCCATTCTGCCTCTCTTTGTTCAACATAATTTCTAAAGTCCCCTCCCCTAAGGTCACGTTTAACAACTACCACTATAGAAAAAGTAATTTTCTTCCAGTTAGAACATGTCAAAGAATGCTTAAAAAGGGCATTATTACCATTTTTTTGTTTTTATAGCATACAAGTGCTCTAATACCTGTTTCCTTAACTTCTGGTAGACATGCCAACATAAAAACTTGGGCATGTTGAACACATTGCAAGATACACTATCCCTGTTGTACTACAGCTCAATTTTCCAGGGATGGGTATAGTAAACTGGAGATGTTCCAAAAACACAAAGGGACCCTCAGAAATAAATCTACATGCCCTGCACCCTGAACATTTAAACATACCCCCAGTTTCCCCAGAAGTATGGGTTGGCCCAAAGTTATTATTTTCTAACAAATGTTTAAAATTTTGATTTTTCTTATAAACAAAATGGGAGCCTTCTCCAAGAACTTTTTAGAAAGAGGTTAACCTGGAGACCTATGTGAAAATATGGCTCAAGAGGTTATTCATAGGAGACAGACAGATGTTCCTCCTATTCTGCTAAGAGGTTTTTGAAAAATTATATTGAGCTGCTTACTGTGATGGATTTGAAGTCTTCTTAAGACACTCAGTCTTGCTGGCTAGATTCTGCTAAAATTCAAAGTCTGGTTATACTTGTATTCACAGTCTGTTACATACAGAAACTTGCAGAATATACACTGATGAGAGAATATACTTTGCAGCATCAACTTAGAGCAGTAATAAATAACTTTTTTATAATAAACCAAACGGACTAACGTTGCAGCTTAAAGTACTGTTCCACTTTACTTCTCATATAGTACAGATGATGTGAGAGTTATAACATTTACCTCGAGACAAATGCTCTACAAATAGCTCTAACATAACTGTATTCATACAGCTATTTATATACAATTTTAGTCATGCACAAACATATACATTTCCTCTTGGTATTCTATTTTGGAGAATTGCTCATCCTGCAGAAACAGTACTGATTGTTGCAGATGCTGACGCAAATGCTGACTTAATAATTTTATTTTTAACTTCCTTGTTTAACAATATCTTGTCACATTTTTGCTGAATTTTATAAGAGGCCAGCTTTACTGACAGTGTGAACATCCTGTTCTTTGTCTTTTGTGTAAGAACATCTGTTCTTGTGCCAAGGAAACAGATTGTAACAGTGTCATAAACATGTCCTGTTGTTTAAGGAAACATTGTGTCCATTATGCAGAAACATGTCCTGTTGTTTAAGGAAACATATTGTGTTATTTTTATATACAGAAAAACATGTCTTTTGTTCTTTAAAAGCAGATTTTGCATTTTTGCTCTTGCATACATCCTGTTTTTTAAGTCTGTAAGGGAAAAATATCAATTCAGCAGATTCCTTATTTTCCAAGCCATGGTAATTTAGTATGGATGCTGATCACATATTACTAAACTCTATTTCTACATTTAAGCACACTTTATCTTATACCTTATTTATGTTGCATATTTGTAGCAAAGTTACTTTCAACCTTAGTATATTGTTGAGCACACTCTAACAATTCCCTCTTTTTATTTTAAACTAGGGAAATAAATTCAGCATTATTTGATAATACTTTTTCATTATGACAATTAACAACAGTAACTTAACTAGCTTTTGCTAAGCAGACTTTAATACATGTAAATAATATGCAACCAAGCATTACAATAACAATAAAAGAAATTAAAAATACAGTGATTTTTCCTGTCCATCCTGAAAATAGATTACTAAACCATTCACTCCAATCATCATTCCAGTTTTTTCTAGTATGTTGAGACACTTGTGCAATCACTTCTAAATGTGCTTTTACAGATTCTGTTTTGTCTGGAATAAATGTACAACATTGTTCTCCTATTAAAGCACATGTACCCCCTTGGGATGCTAATATGTAATCTAATGCCATTCGATTTTGCAAAACCATAGTTCGTATTGCTGTCATTTCAACAGTAATATCAAGGACTGCATTGAAAGTGACATTTGCCAATACCTCAACTAGTTTAGATAGTTTTCTCAGCTCCCAGATGGCTTTTGCAGCCCCGTACCAAGGGAAAATACCTGCTCCAGAGATTACATCATCTCCTAAATCCATATCTTTTAATTTAATATAATCAAGATTTTGATGATATATACGTGATGTATCTAAGGTGTCTACTGGATTTTCTGGACTTTCAATCACAGGTAATATATCCCTTTTCTTTTTTGCATTTCTACTGCTTCCTTTTGGTAACTCTTTTACATGATGCATTGCTGGTACCACTAATCCTATATAACAGGTGCTATCCCATCCCTTTGGTAACCATTTATAAGCATATTTACCACAGATGTAATATAACCCATCTGATAGAGCAACACTGCTATTTACCAGACTGCCATTTACTTGCCCCATAGTAGGAGTTTTATCATGTACAACTGTAAAGTTTTTATCTGTTTTACTTCGCCAACATGCAATATTGGTTTTACACTCATTTTTATAATTTTGTGAAAAATGAAATACTGCTGTGTCACTTAATTTTAACTGACCCTTAAATGGTATTAAAATAGGAAAACCATAAGAAAATACTCCACGTACTGGTATGTGATTGTGAAAATTTATCATTTCAGTTGTTTGAATACAATTGCTATTACCCACTGGAACAGTTCCATTTTGTTGAAAACATGTGATCCCCTACACTATAGCAGATAACTGTACTTTTGCTTTACGTAATTGTACATTTATGACTTGATCTCCTGTTTCATTTATTAATACCCTCCAACTACTAAGATAATTTAGTGGAATAGGTATTAGAGGCATTACCCCTGTTATTTTTGGTATTAAACTACATACCCAACAATGAGAAAAATTCATGCTTTTTGCATACCAACATTGTCTTGCTAAAAAAAGTGTTAAAAGATGGTGACCAATCTTGTTCATTTTTCCACATTTCTTTACTCTCTCTCTTATGTAACTTTACAGTTTGATTAACAGGTTGTAAGTATAATTTAATACTAAGCAATACAATAATAGTTAGTATGATAGCTATTATCAATTTAAAAAAAACATCCTTTAAATAGAAATTCCATTGTTGAATCATTTTGCCTTTGGTCATCCTAAACTGGATTTCCAAAAGGATGCACTTTAAACCATGTCAATTTCATTATGGTTTTCTCTGTTGGAAACCTACAAGAGAATACATTTAATCAGATTTACATTGCTCACTATTTTTGATCATTCTTAGTTGATCTTTATGTACCAACATTGTTCTCTTTTTCTTTTTTCCTTTGATTTTGTACACTAATGGTCCAATTTGTTCCACTACTTCAAAAGGGCCTTGCCAATTGCTAGCCCATGGTCCTTCCATTTGGAATGTTTTTACCAATACTTTGGCTCCACAGGGAAGGTTTTCTTCAGCTGGTAATATTGACACATTTTTCCATAGATGGAAAGCTTGCTCCCTTGCATTATAGTCACATATACTAGTAAGTTGTTTTAGCCATTCTTGATGTTTGCTGATTTCTAGCATGGGCCTACCATTAGGTAAATCTGGGTCAAATGGTAATTGTATGGGCATTTCGCGGCCTGTCATTATTTCATATGGGGTAATACCTGTTTTGCTGTTTGGTGTTGCTCGAATACCCATTAAAATACCAGGCAGATGATGTACCCATGTATTGCCCTTTTCCAAGCATGCCTTTTTTAGACGTTCTTTTAATGTCCGATTCATACATTCTACAATGCCATTAGATTGTGGATGGTATGGTACATGAAACCTTTGCTGTATGCCTAACAAATTACAGATTTGTTTAATGAGATCACTAACAAACTGTGGAGCATTGTCTGACTCTATGACCCGTGGCCATCCCCAATGACAGAAAATATTTTTCCATAAGGCTTCTGCTGTTGCCTTTGCTGTCATAGTTTTGGTAGGAATTGCTTCTACCAATTTTGAAAAGATGTCCACTACTACTAGTAGATACCTGTAACCTCCCTTTGTTGTCAGTAATGGACCTGCATAATCTATTTGAACTGCATACCATGGCCCATCTGCTGGCTGTACTCGATGTAACTGAGGCCTTTTGCTTTTAGCATTTACCTGCAGCCAGATTAAACATTCTTCTATAATGAGTTTGCAGACCTTTTTAAATTTGGGGTCCAATACTTTTCTTTTACAACTGCCCATAACTTATCAGTTCCTATATGGCCCAATATTTGGTGATTTAACTTGACCAACTGGCGTGCCAACTGAAATGGTACATATGGCAACTGTAACCCTTTGGAGGTGGTGTATGCATAGTACTCCTTTGGTGGTATACCTGCCAATCTGCACTGATCAGTTTCTTCTTTTAAGCCCTGTTGTTTTTGTATATTTACAAGGTCTTTTTCTATTGACTCTTTATCTAACTCTTTTAAGACACTAACTTCTACACTGGCATACTCATATTCTGGAAGTTCTTTTCCATTTTGTGCTGCTTGTTTTGCCAAAGTATCAGCTAACACATTTAACCTGTAAGTTTCACTGGTTGGCTTTTGATGTGCTTTTACTTTTAAGATGCTATACTGTCCTTGTTGTTTTGACATTGTTATTACTTTATATATGTATTTTAGTACTTCAGCATGCCATAATGGTTTACCTACACTATCCACAAATCCTCATCTTACCCAAGTTTCCATATGCAGTCTTAAAGAATTTACTATGTAAGCACTATCTGAAAAAATGTTAATAGGATTGTAATACTTTAGCACATACAGTACTGCCTCCAGTTCAGCTCTTTGAGCTGACATATGACCTGGTAACTTGATTAGTTCAGGAGAACCAAGCTGTGGATTCTCTGGAACTATGGCAAATCCTGCCCAGTATCTGCCTTGGTCCCAATATCGTGCTCCATCCACAAAGATGGATGGCTTAAAGTGATCAAAATCAGATGCTAAAAATTGCACCTCAGGTGACATTATCTTTTCTAAACAGTTATGCTGTTTTCCTTCATATCCCATGTGGTTTGACAAATAGTATTTGTCCCCTTTCTGTATAGTAACAGTTTTCATTCCAAAAAGTGCCATCCATTTTGCAAAGACTGCCTGATTAATACCATCTGTAATTTTATTAATTTCAAAACTGTCTATCAGAGCTTTTACAGCTTGATGTGGTGTTTGTACTATAATGCTGGAAAATCCGGCCAAATATTCAGTTTGTTTAATACCCCAGTAAATGGCTAATAACTGCTGTATACATGGATGGTAGCCCAGTTCCACTGGAGTCATCTTCCTGCTAAAGAAAGTGACTGGACGTAATGTTTTTTTTTCCATTCTGTTGTTGCTACTATGTGGCCATTCCTGCAGTAGTACTACAGACAGTGTTTTTTTTCCTGCTGCTGCTTGTAACACAAATGGTAACATTGGTGTGGGTGCTATTAATTCTTTAGCTTGTGCTAGTTTTATTTTTATCTATGAAAATGCCTCCTCTTCATGAGATCCCCACTCTAAAAAGGTGGAGCTCTTTTGTTCCTGTAACATTTTGTATAGGGGAGCAGCCTCGGCTGCATAATCCTCTATAAATTCCCTATTGTAATTCATGATTCCCATGAATTTATGTAAGTCTGCTATAGTCAGTGGCTTTTCCATTTGTAAAATGCCTTGTACACATATAGGGCAAGGAGACCTTCCTGTAGGTTTTATAATAGTACCTAGAAACTTAACTTTTTGTGTCATAAACTGAATTTTTTCACTTTTAACCTTAAACCCTGCTTGCTGTAGAGTATGAAAAACTCTCTTAAGAAGGCATACATGCTCCTCTACTGTTTCTGACTGAATTAAAATATTGTCAATGTAATGTATTACTGAATCATCCTTTTCCAAATGTTGTAGAATGGATCCTACTGTCTGATGAAAAATAACTGGACTGTTTTGAAACCCTTGTGGTAATCTTGTCATGACATATTGCTGGTTTTTAAATGTAAAGGCAAATCTTGGCCAATCTTTTTTCCTGAGTGGTACTGCAAAAAAAGCCATTTGCTAAATCTATTACTGTAAACCACTTACTTTGTGGCTTAATATGTGTAGCCAACTCTGGGACTCCTGGAATCAAATGTGCTCTAGGAGTAGTATATTTATTAACCTTCCGTAAATCAATAACAAGACGATAACTACCATCTTTTTTCTTAACTGGCCAGATTGGTGAATTTGTAGGACTGTTGCCCTTTTGTATAATCCCTTCTTTTTCCCATTCTGCAATACATTTTTCCATATGTTCTTCTGCTTCCCTAGAAATAGGATATTGTTTTTGAAAAGGTGGTATATAGTCCTGATCACTTCCTACCCCTACTGGGCTTTCTAGTTTCCCACAATCACTGGGACCCTTGGACCATAGATTTGGGAATTGCTGTTGTAAATGCTTCCATACATCCTCACTGTCTGTATTTACATAGCCTGTAGGCTTTTCAGGTTTGTCAGGTAGAGAGATTGCATAGCAACCTGTATTTTGCTCTTCCTCTCTTTGTTGTTTGTCTCCCATCCACAGAATTTCATTAGGTAGATCAATTACTATGCCCAAAGGCCCTAGAATGTCCATACCAATAATGGTATTTGTGCAAGATGGATGCATTAAAAATGCACCCTTCCATATCTGTCCCTCTTGACTAAACTTTATGTCCACATTTTGGCTACTCACTGCATAGCATCCTGTGCCATTAAATGCTGAAATGCAAACCTTTTTTATAGGATTTGCTGGTAACTGTCTGTGACAGATACTGCTGCTCCTGTGTCTATTAAGACATTTTTCCACAGTGACCCCTCTACTCAAATATCAATCAGTGGTCGTCCATCTCAACCCTTTTTAAAGGAAGTCAGGAAAGATACCAGAGTGGGGGGGCACATCCCTATTGTAAGGAAATCCACTCATCCTCTCCTTTATTATCAAATGCAATATGACACACCTCATGTTTTTGCTTGTCATCTTCCTCTGTGTCTGAATGATCTACATATTTAGGTTTTTCAATCTCTTTTTTTAACTGTTGCCTAGCTATTCCTTCTGCCTGTCCTATCAAATGTTTTGGATTTACAGGTGAAACTGTTTGAAAATCTACTGGGAATACTTCCCCTTTTCCTGTATATTGATGGCTCTTATAACTGTTTTTACCAATATTGTAAGGTTTTTGTACATAATCCTGCTTTTCTGACTTTTCTTGTAAATTGCTCTCTTTTTGGAAACACCCCCTGTTCTTCCTTCTTTTTGCACCAGGCTTTGTAATGATCACAATTTTGCTTAATGTATCCTATTTTTTTACAAAAGAAGCATGTTGGTGCCTTTTGCTCATTACATGTGCTTGATCCTGGTACTACAGACATAGAGGCAGGAGCTGGTGGTGCTAACACAGATCTTTCTGCTGGTGGTTGGCCACACCACCTTTGCCTTCCCCTGTTTTTTACATCACCAGTTACTTCAAATGGCTCACTATTATCTTCAAATGCAAAGATATGGTGTGAGTATAATGTCCCATCATCAGCCATAGTCCGTCCCCTCATTAGTTTTTGTACCATATCAGTGAGGGTATCAGAATTTTCTTCATAGATACATTTAATATCCCCTGGAACCCCTTTGACTTGTTCTAAGAGGCAATGTATTAACTGTTTTTGTATGTCTCTTTTTCCCATATCTCTGTCTGTTTTTTGATATATGATTTGAAATGCAAGTCTAAAATGTTCACTTTGTTCCATTAATTTATCTGTGATAGTAATTTTAAAATTATTTAATAATTTGGCTGTGAGAGGCTGCCCTTGTGTAAATACCATTAAAACGGCTGTCATATGTCCTACTTTAGTGTTTAACTGATAATCATCTTGTTTTAATTGAATGAAAGTTTTAAAACATTTGGGAATGAAAATCCAGAAACAGCTAAGTAATGCATCTGTCCATATATCAGATCCTGCTGTATATGCCACCCATTCTTCAAATGTAAGCATGTTATAAAATATGCCTTTTTTATCATTCCACTGTGGTAAACTCTGTAATAATCTAGACTGTGTATATAAATCTGTAGTGGTTCCCTGTCCCTGTTCTATAATGTGGACTGATTTTGTGTTTTTTAACTCTTCCTTAAGCTGGGATATCAAAATAGTATTTTGGAGGTTAGTCTCTATTAATTCCTCTAATTCTTCTTCCTTTTCCTTCATATGCTGTTTAAGGTCTGTCATTTCTACCTGTAAGTGTTTAAGGGAAGTATGATACCTATTATTGGATTCCTCTGTGGACTGCAGGGCTCCTATGCACTTTTGACAGAGATCTTGGATGTCAGTTTTGAACATTTTAAATTCATTTTGTTTCTCTTTTAAAAACTTATTAAAGTCTTCTGTCAATGTATCATAAGCTTTGTTTCTGTCCTCATCTGCATGTGTAGCCGTGGCATCATTCCATGCTTGTACATCATTTTTAAAGGGAGTTACAAGATCTACAGGGGACTCTGTCAATAACAGATTTCACTGCTGTTGTACTTCAGAAATTAATGTACTGACAGGACATAACTGCTTTACATCTGAATATAATGAAAAATGTGTACCCTTAATTAATTCTTTATCATGAACAGATCTGTCTGCACAGTCTATTTTTTAGCAATATCATGCAAGACTTTTTTATGGCATATTACACAAAATGCAGTTTCTCTTGAATCACACAATAAACATTTACTATGATATACTTAATTTTTTGTTGCAAATACCAATCAAATGTTACAATCCACTTACATAATGCTTGTATGTCAACTTGCCCTAAAAAGGTTTTACACTTATTAATGTGTTGTGTATACCAACATTGCAATTTACTCCATATTTTATCTGGTTGTTCTGCTACATTAAGAGTAAAACTTGGCTTAAATTTGCTAGAATTCTGCCTGATAGCATCCATACTAAAAAAATGTGACGCAGAAAAAAGTCTTACCAGTGAGCAAGAAAACAGGTGATCAGGCTGTCGTTTCAGATGGCTGGAAATTTTTCAAAGTCACTCAAGATGCTGGGGAAGCACAACAGACAGCGGACTGCTGTGCTAGTAGATATCCACCTTTTCTTAGAGAAGTTATGGCACTGTGACTTGAACTTCACTCTCACTCCGGATGTAGATGTCTAAAAAACTTTACTACTGCAAGCTGCATAAACTGGAATACTTCTGTTTAGGATTTATACATACGTACAAATGTTAGTTACTGCAATTTAACTGAAGTGACCCTCTGCAGGGCTTACAACTCCTTCTGTGTTCGAATGCAGGTTAGCTTGCCATTGAAAATTATATTGAGCTGCTTACTGTAATGGATTTGAAGTCTTCTTAAGACACAGTCTTGCTGGCTAGATTCTGCTAAAATTCAAAGTCTGGTTATACTTGCATTCACAGTCTGTTGCATACAGAAACTTGCAGAATATACACTGATGAGAGAATATACTTTGCAGCATCAACTTAGAGCAGTAACAAATAACGTTTTATAATAAACCAAACAGACTAACGTTGCAGCTTAAAGTACTGTTCCACTTTACTTCTCATATAGTACAGATGATGTGAGAGCTATAACATTTACCTCGAGACAAATGCTCTATAAATACCTCTGACATAACTGGATTCATACAGCTCTTTATATACAATTTTAGTCATGCACAAACATATACATTTCCTTTTAAATCTGTAAGGGAAAAATGTCCATTCAGCAGATTCCTTATTTTCCAAGCCATGGTAATTTAGTATGGATGCTGATCACATATTACTAAACTCTATTTCTACATTTAAGCAAGCTTTATCTTATACCTTATTTATGTTGCATATTTGTAGCAAAGTTACTTTCAACCTTAGTATATTGTTGAGCACACTCTAAAAGTTTTGCTAAAAAAGCTCAGAATGTAGTACCTAGTTGCAGACATACAAATGAAAGATAGGCAGAAGGTCCCAGATTCTGTTTGGATATGAATGTAGACAATGATTACATCAGTCAGATTATTAGTGAGAATTGGAAAGTAGTGATGGGTAATGCAGATTTATCTAAAGTTCTTGGAGAAGGTCCCCATTTTATTTATAAGAAAAATCTAAATTTTAAACAATTGCCAAAGGCCAACCCTTACTTCTGGGGAAACTGGGGGTGTATTTAAATGTACCCTTACTTCTGGGGAAACTGGAGGTGTGTTTAAATGTACCCTTACTTCTGGGGAAACTGGGGGTATGCTTGAAAAACAAAAAATAGTAACAATGCCCCTTTTAAGCATTCTTTGATGTGTTCTACCTGGAAGAAATTTACTTTTTCTATAGTGGAAGTTGTTAAATGTAACCTTAGGGGAGGGGACTTTATAAATTATGTTGAACAAAGAGAGGCGGAATGGCAGATTAAACTTGCTTCTTATTTACCCCCTGGTCTGAATGATATGGTGAACATAAAATGTTTCTTAAAAAATAGGAAAATTACTAAAGTGAATATACAGGGGTGAATGCCTTGTGTTTTAAACTGTGTTAACTGTGTGGACACTTTGAGATGTATATTTTTTGTAGTATGTCTTTAAATGTTTTTATGCATTCAATTGCTTTATTCATGAGATGATCTTTTTGGTGAAATGTTTTTTGAATGGTTTAAAAGTGATTTGGAAGTGTATGTTATTATTTCTGATGAAGTCTTTGGGATGAATAGCAAACATTAAAGTTTATGCTAAAAAAGAACTTTCTCAGCTTCTCCCGTGCTTTTCTTGGTGGATTTTGTGTTTTTTTTGCACTGTGAATATCTGGGCCTCCTTGCGTGCTGCATTTCTTTTTTTATTGTTTTTTGCTGTGGCAACACATGGCTGGAGCACTAAAGGATGATGATTTGGACTTGACTCTACATTCTACACCTACCAGCAAAGAAACAACACTTGATGAACTTATTTTGGCAGAAGGTGAAATGCAAAGGTCTTTGACTGTCTTGTCAACTAAAATTAGAGAGAGTTATAAAGCTACTAACTCTTCTAATAATTTCCCCCTGAATCCTGCTTTGTTTCCAATGTAGGAGTATTGCCAAGGTAATTCAACAAACAGAACAGCTAGCAGGTTTTAAAATGTTAGCTTTGACCCGTTTGCAGGGGATATAGTTTTGGCAAATAACAACATTGCTGCTAAAAATAATGTTAACTCTCTGTTGGACAAAATGGAAAGAGGTCTGAAGCATTTTCGGGCGCTTCATGTAGAAAATATATATTTTGAATACTGTATTAATGCTGGGATTGTACTCAGGGGTCTTCATTTTTTTTAAATGACCTAATGGAGTCTCTATGGACAGCCCGTTTTTTTAAGGAGCTATCTACTTTCTTTGACAATGCTGGTAAAGACTTTTGAAAACTTCTTATTAAAAATAACAGTACTATTCTGGCAGAATTCTGTGTTTCCCTGACAGAGATGAATACCGCCATTGGTGAACTACTTATTAATTGCCCAGCCTCAAAATTTGAGTATGAGCAGTTGATTAAAAATGTTGAACAGTACGAGTAAATAATAGTTCAACGTAAAAGTAAAAAAATCAACAGAGACTTGGCAGCATATGCAGGGGGCAATGTGTATGGTAATTTTGTTCCCCTTCCTTCTAGACCGAGCAAAGATACAAGACCAAATGTTATTAAGGAGGCACAGTCAGCAGTACACTCACGTAGTGGGTCTAACACTACCGTTCCACCTTTACGGCCAGAGATGGGTTCATCAGCTATTACTGGTTTGGATTCAGCTTCTGTGAAGGTTGCAATTAATGTGGCTCATTCAGTAGAACAGTCTAGTTCTAAAGATGCTGTTATGGTGTGCCCGATGGATTAGACACATGGTTCCAGCAGTGCAGGAGCAAGTATGAATAAGTTTTCCTGTTTTTACAAGGGGATTTCATTTGGAAAGAGAAAAGGCAACAGAGCAAGAGCAGGGGATGCCAGACGCACAGCAGAGGGCAAAGCATGTCTTGGAAGTAACATTGGCCTGTCTTTCTGTGAGTTCTAACAATGAAAATGTACTTTCTTGACATTTGTTTTCATCTTTAAGTGTACAGGTGCTAAATTCTGTTGCTGTTGGACTGGGTAATTGTTTTTCAGTTTACAACTTGTCTGATTTTAACATTTCTGATGAGCACATCACAATTCACAGCGCAATTCCAAAATGAACTAAGCCTTTGCAACTGGTCACCCTTAAAACACCTTCAACTCGAGGAAGCAGTGGCCTATTTCAATTCTAAGTTCCTTGAAATCCTCAACCTCCACACCCCTTCCTGTACCCTTAGGAATAGGACCAAAATTGCACCCTGGCTTACAAAAGAAACTAAGCACAAAATGTTGCTGCGAAACAAACTATGGTTAAGATGGCATGCTTCTAAGGACCCATCTGATCATATAAAATTTAAACAGCTTAGAAACTCTACTAAAGTATCTGTACTATTAGACAAAAAAATTTCTTCATTCAACTCCAGCAAAACAACCACCAAAGCCCAAAGAAATTCTGGTCAGGGATCAATACACTCCTTCATCCAGACAGCTCCAAGACACCCACCCCTTCCGGGATCACCAAAGACACTCCCAAACAAGTTGCTGACTCCTTCAACAACTTCTTTACTGAAGCTATCCAGTCTCTTGCTAACTCACTACCTCCTGTATCCACTTATTCACCCCTCCTCCTTTACCTCTCCACCCACTTTCCAATTCCAACCTGTCCCTACATCCCTCATCTGTACCCTCCTACAAAAACTCAAACTGTCTAGCCCCTCTGCAGACCTACTACCTGCTCAGTATCTTCAAATTGCAGCCAAAGTAATTGCTTACCCTATCACAATCCTAATTAACAGAACCATAAAAGAAGGTACTATCTCATCCATCTGGAAAGTCTCACATATTATCCCCCTTCATAAGGGTGGAAACTCAACAGAACTTTCCAACTTTCATACAATTGCCCTACTTTCTCCCTTAGCTAAAATTATGGAAAAATGCATCCACCACCAACTATTTGACCACCTCCTACTAAATGGACTACTAGCTCACTCTCAGCATGGCTTTTGTCCCTTCCATAGCACTACTACTACCCTTCTTTCATTTACTGATCACATCAACAAAAACCGTAACAATAACATCCTCTCATCTGCTGTCTTTATTGATCTTTCAAAAGCATTCAACATGGTTAATCATCATATTCTCCTGACTCTTCTGAAATCACTCTCACTTGACACGCAAGCACTACAGTGGTTCAAGTCTTACTTAGATAATCAGAAACAGGTAGTGCTCTGGGAAAACACTCTATCCTCCTCTCTTCCTGTCTCCCTTGGTGTACCCCAAGGATCTATTCTAGGTCCTCTTCTATTCTCAATCTTTATCAGTGATCTAGCTTGTAGTATCCCCCAACCTGTAACCATACAATACACTGATGATTCCACTTTAGTCTCCTCAGCCACAAGCCCAGCTGAACTTCAGACCCTCACACAAAATGTCTTTGAGCTTGTAGAAGACTGTTTTTTACAGCAATGTCTCTTCCTTAACCCTAAAAAGACTAAACTACTGCTATTTACTGCAACACAAAAATCTACGCCACTTCATTTCTCCACTAAATCCAAAAATGGCACAGTCATATCTCCTGACACAACAACCAAACTTTTAGGGGTTACTATTGACCATAGCCTTAACTATGATACTCATATTAATACCACAATAAGATCGATAAACAAAAAACTTGGCTCACTCTACAAAATCAAGCCCTTCCTCACTCCTACAGCCAGAACTACCATTGCCCACACCCACCTTATCTCTACTCTCTTCTATGCCTCACCTATATATACTAATCTCTCTAAAACTAACCTGAATAAGTTGACTATCTCATATAACAGTATAGCCAGATTTGCTACCAGCTCCCCATTTAGAACACACCACTGCCTAAATTTAAAACAACTCGGTTGGCTTGAACTGCACAATCAGTTTTTATTTCAGCAACTAATTATCACCCAAAAAATCCTTTATTATCCAGATAAAACACCAGTTCTTACAAATCTCATCAGTCCATATAAAAATCTTTCTAACCTTCGCTCATCTAATAAACTATTAGTATCTACGCAAAAATCCAACAATAAAGCAGGTGACTACCTTTGCTCTTACACAGTGGGGAAAAGCTGGAACCTACTTCCTAGTGACCTCACTAATATCTCCCCTACTTCACTTTTCAAAAAGAAACTTAAACTTCATCTTACTAGCCGCTGGCTCTGTCCCTGCAGCAACCCTGACTAAAACTCGCTCCTCCTGTTACATCACCACGTAACTTTTCCTTAGCTATTCCACCTTATATCTTCATATTTTAAAGGTCACTATACCTGAAGGTTGGACTTAGTTTATCCAGCTAGACTTAATAGATACACTTCCTGCTTCCTGCTCTACGTGAAGCTCACTTCACTTTACTTCTCTCTCCTTTTCCTCTTTATATTCTCTTCTATTACTCGTCTCTTTCCCAACTCCTTACTAAGACCCTATTCTAATAATTTCCCTCTTCCTTTTTGTTATTCTCCTTCTATGGAAAAAAAAAATTGATTCAAACTTGAAAATAAGGGATTTGGTATTTTATCTGTATTTTATCTTATCTAAACTTTAATGGATCTGTCACTGAAGTTAAATGCTTTGTAACTGTAACTGGTTTTTAATTTTGCCTGTTCTTTGTGGAGCTTTTCTCCCCGGGCCTCTACTGAAAATGGACATATATCCAGCTAGACTAGCCCGGGCAACAAATGTTAAATAAATAAATAAATAAATAAATAAATAAACGTTAAATTGTTGAAATTAGGACTTAATTTCCAGCCCAGTAGGAGGGCGAATGTTACAAAAACTCTGATAGAACTCAAGCTCTATACTCGTAAGTTACATTTAAAATATATATTGAATGATGTTGGTCACAGTAATTGTAATTTCTTGTCAAAGCCGTCTACCTTTAATTTTGGTTTATTGCATACTGTAAAAGCCTTTGAGGCTTTCTGTGACAAAGATATTAGAAGTATGTTACAAAATCAAAACAGAAAAATGTTTTATAACTTAAACCTTAATGAAAAGAAAGCTTTGAATTAACTTATTTCAAGGAAATACTTAAGGTTTATGAAGGCAGATAAGGGTGGGGCTATTGTCATAATGAACTCAAATGACTACATAGAAGCTATGGAAATTATGTTAGCAAATGTACTGGAGTATAGGAAAGTCATGAAGTTTGAAATTGTTAAAAGTTATGCCTGCATCCACAGTACATTATATGACATGTTTATGAACTCTGAAATAACTTGGGAAATGTTTGAATTTTTATCTGTGGATAATCCTAGGGTGGGTGTGATGTTTGGAATTCCCAAACTTCACAAAAGTGTTGAAAAACCTCCATTCAGACCTATTATATCAGCCACAGGAAGTTGCACTGGCTGTATTTCTTTGTATTTAGATTCAGTGTTGAGCCCATTAGTTAAGCAGCTTCCTTCTTATGTAGCTGATCCACATGGACTTTTTGGACCAGCTTAGGTCATTTTTTTCTTCCTCAGACTTTAGGTTGGAAAATTTACTGATGTTCACTGTTGATGTTGTTTCCCTATTCACTTGCATCCCTAAAGATGTAGGGGTTGATTATGTAAGATGGTTTATGTGGAAGCATACAAGTTTAAGTAACAACAGTATTATTAGTTATACTGCTTTGTTAGATTAATTTTTAGATAACTTATTTTTGTTTAATAAGCAATTTTATAAACAACTACAAGAGGTGGCTATGGGTGCCACTGTTGGTCCAACCTATGCAAATTTGGTATTAGGTTGGTGGAATAAAAAATACTGCCATATATTGATTATTCAGAACAAATTATCTTTTATAAAAGATTTGCAGATTATTTGTTCTTTATAGTTTATAAGGACAACTTTAATGTTAGTGAGGTTGTGGAGTTTTCAGTGCCAGTACAACATTTTAAAATTTTGTTGTGGGGGGAACAGGTAACAATGTTTCATTTTTGGATGTTAACTTGATAATGGACACTAACAAGAATGTGTTTTTGAGTAGTATTTATCGCAAGAGTACATTCTGTAACAGCTAAATCCATTTCAAGAGTTGCTACCCTTACTGTATGAGAAAAAAATATTCCTAGAGCACAGTTCATTCAAATATCCCGAATGATAGTGGAAGATTTTGTTTTTTTGAAGGAAATTAATCTCATAAAAGAGTTATTTTTAAAAGAGGTTACCCTGGAGACCTACTTGAAAATATGGCTCAAGAGGTCATTCATAGGAGACAGACAGATTTTCCTCCTATTCTGCTAAGAGGTTTTGTTAAAAAAGCTCAGAATGTAGTACCTAGTGGCACACATATAAAAGAGAGATGGGCAGAAGGTCCCAGATTTTGTTTGGATATGAATTTAGACAGTAATTACATCCAACAGATTATTAGAGAGAATAGAAAAGTAGTGATGGGTAATGCAGATTTATCTAAAATTCTTGGAGAAGGCCCCCATTTTATTTATAAGAAAAATCAATATTTTAAACAATTGTTAGAAAATAATAACTTTGGGCCAACCCTTACTTCTGGGGAAACTGGAGTATGTTTAAATGTTCAGGGTGCAGGGCATGCAGATTTATTTCTGAGGGTCCCTTTGTGTTTTTGGAACATCTACAGTTTACTATACCCATCCCTGGAACATTGAGCTGTAGTACAACAGGGATAGTGTATCTTGCGATGTGTTCAACATGCCCAGGTTTTTATGTTGGCATGTCTACCAGGAGTTTAAGGAAACGGGTATTAGAGCACTTGTATGCTATAAAAACAAAAAATAGTAATAATGCCCTATTTAAGCATTCTTTGACATGTTCTAACTGGAAGAAATTTACTTTTTCTATAGTGGAAGTTGTTAAATGTGACCTTAGGGGAGGGGACTTTAGAAATTATGTTGAACAAAGAGAGGCAGAATGGCAGATTAAACTTGCTTCTTATTTATCCCCTGGTCTGAATGATATGGTGAACATAAAATGTTTCTTAAAAATAGGAAAATTACTAAAGTGAATATACAGGGGTGAATGCCCTTGTGTTTTAAACTGTGTTAGCTGTGTGGACACTTTGAGATGTACATTTTTTGTAGTATGTCTTTAAATGTTTTTATGCATTCAATTGCTTTATTAATGAGATGATCTGAGTGGTGAAATGTTTTCTGAATGGTTTAAAAGTGATTTGGAAGTGTATGTTATCATTTCTGATGAAGTCTTTAGGACGAATAGCAAACATTAAATTTTAACTACGCTAAAAAAGAACTTTCTCAGCTTCTCCAGTGCTTTTCTTGGTGGATTTTGTGTTTTTTTGTACTGTGGACACCTGGGCCTGCTTGTGTTATACTGACTTTGAACACAAAGTGGTGAAAGAGGAGTTCTGTGTCAGTAAGTTCAGAAATATGTTGCGTTAACAGATGGCCTACCAGAAAGGATAGGATGGTGAAGTATATAAAATTATATTGAATGGCAAACTTTGATGAACTGTGGGGATGTTTAAAGTGGAAGTAAAAAAAAAAAAACTATAAGGCTTGGAATCAAGATGATAAAATGTCAGGAAAACAGAGCAAATGAAAGAAGATGTAGAAAAAATAAGAAAATTAATTATGAGGATGAGGGGTCTATATTATATCCTCGAACGCTTAAAAAAGCGAATGCTGATTGATCGAACTTATTTTTGCGAAACTGCAAAATATCGAAGCAGCAGAAACTCTAATTTTTTCCTAGGGAAAGAATTCGGTTGTCCGTTTCTGTTGATTTGGTACTTTCAGTGTTATGGTGGAACGTTACCGGTCAGATTCAGGTAAGTGTGCGATTGTGTGGATGTGAGTGTTAGGGTGATTTAGGTGAGTTAGGATTAGGGCTCGGGTTAGGTGTGTGTGCGATTGAGTGGACATGAGGGTTAGGGTGGATTTAAGTGAGTTAGGGTTAGGGAGCAGGTGAGGTGAGTGTGCAATAGTGACGGACCTTAGGGTTAGGGTTTGGTTTAAGGTAAGTGGGTAGTTAGTGGTGTGTGCATAGTTTAGTGTAGGGTTAGGTATCAGATTTTAGGTGTATGTGTGTGGATTTCTGTTTGTTTGGTGTGCTTGTGTTGTGTGTATGTGTTTTGGATCAGCGATTTTTTTCCCTGGGAAAAAAATCGCTGATCTGACAGTTCGAGATTGTAAGCTTTCGCATAAATTAGGTCAATCAATCAGCATTCGCTTTTTTAAGCATTCGATGATATAATATAGACCCAAGGATGAGTAATAGAGGAATGAGGTAGAAAATGATCTGTAAGGAAAAATAAGTAAAAGCAGTTAAGGTTGTGGAGAAAACAAGAATGAATTCTGAGAAAAAGCTAACTGAGGAGAGAGTTGTGAGATAAGCATAACTTCTTCTTAAATATATTTTTAGAACAGAAGATAAAAACATGTAAGATGCTACAAGAGGGGGATTAAATGAGGTTAGATAAAGTTAGAAAAAAATCTGGCTACTGAGGGAGATGGGTATGTAAAAGCTGGGTATAGGTCAACTTATTATCTGAGGTAAGTCCAGCCGTCACAAATCAGCATGGAGATCAGTATCGTAAGCTACAATCAAGGCAAATCATGCAATCCTGTTATATACTGAGCAGAACAGAGTTTCCTAACAAGGGGAGTGAAATGATTGGAGAGTGTGAAATAGATATAGTAGTATTAACACAGTAAATGTAAAAATGAGTTCAGTGCAATGAAGGAAACTCAGGGGACAAACAGTTCATGTAAGTAAAGAGCTAGCAGAAGCAGTTGATGAGATGTTGGTAAGATTATCTTGCATTTTCTTGGACTCAGGAGTGATGCCCAAGGACAGCAAGATAGCTACTAGGGCTATGATGAATGGTTTGACTATTTTCAAAAGCAGGTGGGCCTGTTTGACTTGTAGCCGTTTGTAACGTTTAAATGAAAATACTAAATTACAAACCGTAAAGTCACATGTCATCTATGGACAGTTGGTGAACGTAGTGGCATCCACATCCGGATTAGTAATGGGCATCTTTTTCATTAAAATGAGCAACTGTAGGCTGCAGAAGCTAATGCTGGGGTAACACCTGAGAGAAAGCGGATAAGCGCATCATTCTGGGGCCGGACTGGAGAAGAGTCTGATGAATGCCTTGTGCTGGGGTCACACCAGTGAGGATTTAGATTAGTGCTTTGCGCTGGGTGTAGCTCCAGAGTGAAGGATGAATGATTGCTACTGAGGTATCTCTGAAGAGGGTTGGATGAGTGCTTCATGAGAGGAACTGGATGAGAGTCTTGTAGTGGGGTAGTACTGGAGAGAAGCTAGATTAGCGCTTTATGCTGGGGCAGCACCAGAGAGGTGTTGAATGTGTGCTTTATGCTAGCATAACACCAGAGAGGTGACGGATGTGTGCTTTACGCTGGGGCAGCACCAGAGAGGTGTTGGATTACTGCATCATGCTGGGGCAGTATTAGAGGGAAGAGGTATGTGTGTTCTATTGCCTGTCCAGGTGTCACAACTACAAGTCTAGCTACAATATGCTGAACACACATTCACCAGTAAAGCAGACATACATGTACACACATGAAAAAGATGCTTTAACAAATGAATATACATCTGTGTATCCATGTTAGAGTATGGTGAATATGGACCTAATACAGGACTGCTCAGTGCTCAAATATAATAGACCACCAAAGATTATTTGTGTACAACTATCTTCATTGCAAGCTTTGGAAATACTGAACTCCTTCTGACAAGGTACAAGAGTTGCTGAAATACAGTATGTCATCTGGGATTTGAATTAAAATAAATGGACAGGGTATTTACCAAGAAAAACAATTCTGCAGAAGCAGCCTATGTTTATATTTCTGGACCAGAAACTTAACCAAAGTAAAGATGCTTATGTTGCTAGGCCAACTAGAAATCAAGTTACAAGATTGGGTAAAACCATTTATTTTTAGTTGCAGAGTATTGGAGTGAAGAGGTTTGGTGAATGGCCTGCAGGTCTGTAGAAGGTTTGTGTTCTACCCATATTGTTTGTGAGACTCAACCTTTTTTATTTTTCATCACACTGGTGAATACAATGGTGCTCTAACACAAGGGGTCTCCAAAAATGACCTAGGTGATTATAAAACTTCACTTCTCTGTTTTGGAAAGTAAGAGAATGATTTATGAAGAATAGGCTGGTCAAACTGTCAGACACAGTGATCTGCCAGATGGACAATATAATAGCTACACACAGCAAATGTTATGTTACTTGGATGTGACATAATTTTATGATTGGATCACAATGGAAAAAAATGGTAAAACAATGTATGTGATATACTGAGACTATAGGGAGATTTAGAAGTAAGCCCAAAGCTGCTAAAGAGGGTAAGGTAATGGATTATCGGCTAAGGCACAGACAGTCATGTTTAGGGAAGGGAGTACTAATCCAGTTAGCAGTTAGGTGCCATGAGGTACAGCACTGGTGTACACTATCGGTCTTGGTAGTATCCATGTTGCTAGGGGTAGGGGTGCAAAGACCTAAAGTAGACGGTTTATCTCTAACCCAAAAATGGAGTAGCAGTCATGGAGAGTGAGAGAACGAGGGAGTGAAGGTGTTTTTTTTTTTTCAGTAATACATAAACTAGAATAGCTGTCAGGGAGAGAGGCTGTTTTTTTAGTAATGCATAAAAAGACAGCACAGCAAATGAGTAGATGACAGTTGTGATATATGGTAGAAAGTGCAGTCTTGTGCATTTTAGGGATGGGGTTAGAATTCAAAGATAAAATGCAAACTAGAAGTAGTTCTAAAGAATGGGGGGGGGGTGGAAACTGCCCATTTCCCCTAAAGGTGAACATGCAACTCAGAGTGAGCTGACCATGACAACATGAAGTTGGACGGTGTGTTATATGCTGAATGAAAGCACTCAGGAGGGGTAGCTCACATTCTTTTCTTCTGTAGTATTTGAGTGGTAACACCGCGTACAGTTCTATAGCATTCCAAAGAAATGGGCATTAGCATATAGTCAAGGAGTGCAGACAGCACCAAGCCGAAGGACAGCCAGAACACAAAAGGACATAAGTGCTTTTAGGAGAAGAAGGAAGTAGTGAGGCCTTATGTAAATTGCTGTCATTATAAAACAAGTGGTGGGAATTATTTTACAAAAGAGGAGGGAAGACGGAACATGAGGGGGAAATGAAAGGCAGAAAACGGAAGCATATCTTTAAAAAAGTACTTTTGTTTTTTCACAGAAATATTTTCACTAACAAGTGGAGTAACAGAGAAAGTTTTGTTTCTCTGTTACTCCACTTGTTAGTGAAAATATTTCTGTGATTCGGCGTTTATTTTTTTTTACCATCGGTTGGTGGTTTTTGTCAGTACTTTCGTTTTTACTGAGAGACTAGTATGGCTTTGGAACAATTTGTCAGTCGAAGTTTTGTCGTGCATGTCAATAGACAGAAGGAGGGGCTATGAAAGGAATGGGTAGCTGTATAAAGGTTAATTATAGCAATCTGACAGCCTTGTCGGGGTTGGCATAATGGATAAGGCATTTATTTCACAGACAGAAGGTGCAGGCCTTGTTTCTCACCCATACCTCTCAACTGTACAGATTTTTGCAAAATGTCCAGATTTTTGCTTCATATTTTTTCTATTTTTTCATAAAATTGTGGTTTTCTGGCAAATCCCTGACAAATCATTGAGGGTTGAAGTCAGAAAAGAATGACAGATAGCTAAGTTTCAGACTTCATACCCTTCAGAAAATACATGCTAATGCAAAACCTGTTATTCTATCAACTTTGGCTTATAAGAATAGTATTTAAAAAGTGTCCCTATTTTTGGGCCTTTGTCCTCCCATTATTTCTTGCACTAAGAAGTTGAGAGGTATGCTGTTGGCAGACATTGGATATGTTCAATATGGCCCAGGTGGGGCAGATACTTACCTACCTATTAGCTTAAAATCAGCTTTTTCATTTAATTGTATGACACTGAAATATCAGGTACAATAAATAGCTCACCTTCAGGTTTTCTGAATTTTATTAACTCTGTGACGTGATGCATACTTGCTGCCTTAGAAATGTAAACTCATAATGTAATTAAGACACTTTCTGTTTCCTGCAGACCTCTAAGTGGATTATTAAGAGCCTTCACTGGATTCACAGCTTATATTTATTTCTGTAGTAATTCTCACTAATGTACATCCTTACTTTTGTAAGGAAAGACACGTGCCATAAGTAATGCCTTTTGGCAGATTTTTCAGTGCTTCTTCTGAGCCCATATCTCAGGAACAAGGTCCCAAAACTGCTGAAAGGAATCATTCCCCTTGAAATGGATTTTTATTCTCTTGGCATTTTCAAGATGTTTAATAAAATGACTATCAAAACTCTTGTTTCTGTTCTGAGCCTAAATCTTCCTAGTCATTCTGGAAATTCTTTTTAAATATATTGTGCCTTTTGGATTTACATATAGTTATTTTCATTCAGTATCATAAAAATGCAGTGTTAGTAGAAACAATTTTTGTATTATTATTTGCATTCGAGACTACATATGCTTCTTCTTCTTTCGGCTTTTCCCGGTTAGGGGTCGCCACAGTGGATCACCTTGTCCACTCATGACTGGCAGTGGAGTTTTATGGTGTCGAGTTGCCAGCCCAGGCCCAACCTTCCACAGAAGGCACACACATGCACACACACACCTTGGGCCAATTTAGAGTCTTCAATCAACCTACAGCATGTCTTTGGGATGTGGGAGGAACCCGGAGCACCCAGAGGAAACCCATGCGACCACAGGGAGGACATGCAGACTCCACACAGAAGGCACCCCAGCCAAGGATCGAACCGAAGAACCTCTTGCTGTGAGGCAGCAACACTAACTGCTGCACCAACCCGGCTGCCCCTACTGTGGATTAAACTATCTCAACAGACTCGTGTAATTGCGCAGAAATGTCTTTTATGGTCTCAACGTCCTGCTCTGGGTCAGCACTCCTGTATGAAGTACAGCTATCACATCTTGATGAGTGGATGGGAAATAGAAAATTCTCCCCAGAGATCACTCCAGTGGCTCTACTCGACAGAGGCACTAGGAACTAAGGTTGGGTGGCACAATGCCAGGGTAATCCTATGGGCTAGGCTTGTAAAGGCTCCAGGGCCATTAGCCTAGTACACACCTATGAACCTATGAAAATGCCAACGAGACTTCTACCTGGAAGTGTTTAAGCACCTTTATTCCATCAAGTGTGGTTTGGTCTTCTCATTTTTTGTTGGAGTGTGACAGTTTCACTAAGTTAAAAAATCAAGTTGTAGGCTTTCCAAGCCTTTGTGGTTTGACAGAGCATAGGGTAGGCTCTTATAGGAAGATGGGAAAAATTATTATTCTTGTTCTATTATTTGATGTGTGTACAGTTTGATTAATGATACTAACAATGCAGTGGTCTGAGGTCACACTTTTATAGACAAAGCATACTGCAGCTGGTTTTCTGTTGTTGGCTTTGGGTCTCTAAGGGTAATTTTCTTCATATGCATTGGCAGTCACAGCTAAGGATGGAGCATTATTTAACTATCAGCTGCTGTTAGTTGGCTCAGGACACTGAAATGTACCAAATATTATGATTGCTGAGAGGACAATGAATAGCTTGTGAATAGCTAGCCATTTAATATTTACTACTTAAGAACCTGGCTCTTAGTTAATAGTCATAAAAATCTAACCCGCTCTATATACTATGGAATATTTAAAGGGACAGACCTCATATTGCTAGTACTTGTGTAATATTTAAAGGGACATGCCTCATATTGCTAGTACCTGCATTTAATTAAGATAGCAAGTCTTACTCTGAGACGAGAAGGGAAAGAAGTTCTCAGATTTGCAAATGGACAACCAATTGTGAATAACCTGATCACAGGAAAGTGTGACTCACTATACCTGGAGAGGCAAGTCAATCAAAAGTGTTAGTCCTTTTATTCAGGAAGGTAGACTAGACTTTTTTGATGAAATCTTTTTTCTTTTGTTGATGTTATTTTTCAGACATCTTTATTGAATTATCACTTGTGGCATAGACACATTTGCATTCATATTTTGGTAACCATGTCATCCAGCCTGATTAAGACCCATTTTCAGTAGAAGTCCAGGTAATAGAAACTCCAGACAATAGTTGTACAAAACAAGGAATACTTATCATGATGATTACTCAATAACAGGATGAAAAGATATGTAAAAAAATCCAGATATTTTAACACAGTGACAATTAATGGTGAAAGCTTCAAACAGTAAACAATACCATTTACTAAAGACAATTTGCAATATGCATTGGAGATTGATTCTATGTAGTATGAGCAACACAGTAAGTATTTTCATTATAGTTTGTTTCCTTACTTTGTTTCACTATTTTACATACCAGCTGTATGTGTAATGTTTGGGTTCTTACCATATACCCATATTTTTGATGGGCGCAGTGGTGCAGTGGTTAACATTGCCGGCTCATAGGAAGAGGTTCTCCGGTTTGATTCTTAGCTGGGAAGCCTTCTGTGCAGAGTCTGCATGTCCTCCCTGCATTCGTGTGGGTTTCCTCTGGGCACTCTGATTTCCTCCCACATTCGAAAGACATGCCCAGGCCTCTGCTGAAAATAGGCTTTGCCCTAGTCGGACTTTTCCTAGTTAACAAATGTTAAATTAAATAAATAAATACCTACACTTTCACAACAGGTATAGCAATAAAGACATACAGAAGCCCGTCTAGAAGTGTATGTCCTATGTGCTGTCATGACACCAGCTATTGAACTAGGAAGAACCATGTGATGACAGCATGCAGGTAAGCCTCTTGGGTACTGTTACTTAAAGTGCTACCTCACTACTTTATACATTACATCTCTCTCCTTAAGCCATGTATATTATGCAGAAACTTATAAATAGCTCTGACTGCACTATTCAATACTACATTAGGACAGTAAAATAAAATATAATTCACATTTATTTTGACTTTGCATAATATCGAATCATAATGTTTTTGACAACTTGTATGACTCTTTGTAATTGTGGATATTTTGGACTGTTCATGATATTCTTAAATTCCCATTCCTTTGAAATATATGAAGTTCCTACTTTGCAGATTGCAGACTGCTACCAGAAATAGGTATGGCAGGAATCCCATGTCATAAACTATTACTTTAAGAAGCACACTATTTAAATCTGATGAAGAATCGTATGTCTTTATGACGTAGGGATACTTTGGGTAATAGTGAACACAAATGAGATACTGACAGTCCTTAAAATGAAATAAACCAGTAGCTACTTTAGTCAGTGGCCTCAAATTCAACTGGCTTGGGAGCTGGATGAAAAAAAGTCCAGCGACAGGTGTGAATCACTTGGTGTATGAATCACATTGCTAATATATATACCCATATACAAAAATCACCATGGAGAGGCACTCTTCTCTTTCTCTGTATGTACAAAATGGAACTCCATTCCCCCAATCTTGGAGATCAACATAGCCAAGCTAAATGTGTCCATGGACTGAAAACTCATACCCTATTCAACTGGATTTGTTCCTGTATATGGCACAAATTGCACCCTCATGTTTTATTCCAACTCTTCCTGCTACTACTAACTTAACCCACTCTTCACCTGTCTTTTTGCTCTTGCATTGCATCCCCCCTCTCAGACTGTTCTATTTACCTCCTGATCTCACCTTAGCAATCTTTTATTCAGTACTTTTTGTATCTCCCTCCTTCCTCTCTCATCTCTAAATTCCAGTATCCTACTTTCCCTCTGTTTCTTCTTCACTCTCTGACCCACATCTGCAAAGGTTCGACATTTCTCTACTTATTGTTTTCATATTGTCGAACTTAAAAATCTGTAGAAACATAAACATTTACACTTATTGATATCTGTTTATATTTGTGTATTTTGTAACATCTCTTGAAAAATAAATGTGTACACTTAGTGTATAACAGAACTCTTTTGTGTGTCATATGTCACTTTTGAAGCTTTGTGTCTCCAGTGAAAAAGGATTTTTGTTTAGGTGTATTTTCCCAGTAAACAAGTATAATAAAATAAATATAAATAAGTGATTCACATCTGATATAGACTCCATAAGGAGTCTGCAGTTACTGCCCCCTTTTCATCCTTAGCCTTTCCAGCTTAGCCTTTCCAGCTCTACCAGTGTCGACCAGGCAGAGAATGATGACCAGAGGGGGACGGTCACAAGTCGAGGACGGTAGAGACAGAAAGTATCAATGGACTGGGGCTCTCCTGTCAGGGTAACTGCAGCAAAGAATCAGACTTAACATCTCTTGTTTTTAATTCATGTTCAATCCCCCCCCCCCCGACTGTACAGCAGATGTCACTTCTTAATAAGGGTTTGTCATTTATACCAGCTAAACCATCTTTTTGCAAGGAATATCATGTTGAGAGAAATGTTTCCAGCTTCACACATCCCGAAGACTTTTAAGAGACCTAGTACATTTGTTCCTCCCCTCAATCCACTCATTGCAGCTTTTTTGAATGTATGTGAAAGAGATGTTTTTAAAGTGTTGGAAACCCCACATGCTCAAAGTTTTTTTTTTTATTTATCACGGCAGGAGCATGCAGTTTTGACTGAGTTAAGAAATAATCCGACATCCAGATTTGCCCAGCAGACAAAGGAAGGGTGGTGGTTGTTATGGACAGGGATGACTATGTTAACAGTATGAACACATTGTTACTTGATGCTAATACATACTGTCAGGTTTCTAAAGCTGATGCTGATAAGCTTATTCAGTGGGAGCATGATGTCCTTTATGATCTTTTAATGGCTGGTTTGTTAACTCAAGTTTTATATGAGTTTTTGGTGGTCAACAAACCTCTCATTCCCACTATGCATAGATTACCTAAGGTACACAAAAGGTTGGACAAACCCGCAATGCAGCCTATTGTCTCCATCCATGCCTGGCTGACTGAGACTTTATCTGTGTATGTGGAGAATAAATTGAAACTGGTCTCGGACAAAGCACTGCCGGTCCTTAAGGGCACTGAACATTGTTTACGATCTTTATCTGAAGGCATTTCTAATGCTGATTTTATGTCTAGGTGCTATATGGTTACTTTGGACGTTTGCACTCTTTTTACAGTGATACCGAATTATATTGGGGTTGAGGTTGTTAGAATTTTTCTGACCCATAATAGTGAATATAGCAATACTCAGATTAGCCTTATTTGTTCATTATTAGAGCTTATACTTAATAATGTGTTCACTTTCAAAGGAATTTTTTCTTCAAAAGTTATGGATGGCAATGGGCACTGCCTGTACAAGCAGCTACGCCAACATGGCTTGTTGATAAGGTGAGCATGTTTTGAATGATAGCAGATTCTCTAGGTTTATTAAGTATTATAAACACTTTGTGGACAATATTTTTTCTCCTTAGGGATGGTCCACTTTTGATGCTTCTTGATTTGATGACTTACTTGGAAAGCAGTACTGCATTTCTTAAGTTTATGATGTGTTACTTTAATTGCTTAGACTTCTTGGATGTTCACCTCCATGAGAGTGAGGATGGGTGCTTCGACACTAGCCTCTTTAGAAAAAGCTGTTGAAAGAATGGCTTGTTACACTGCATGAATATGCACCCTGGGCATATCTACAAGAACGTATTTAAAGGACAATGTTTTAGAATGTCCAGGCTACATATTAATGATACTGACTTTACACGAGCATCTGAGAACCTATGTGCTGATTTTATTAATATGGGCTATCCCAACAATGAGATCAATCTACCACTTGTTGAGGCTTGTAACATGAGGGGAACCAAAGCCAAACCTTATTTTTTTCTAACAGAAATGGAGGGATGAGTGGATGGTTCGACTACCCCACTATCAGGTATCTGCGTAGGTTTCTTATGTTGATGCTTTGTAGTGCTTTAAATATACAGTCTAGATATGTTAAGACTGTTAACCCTACAACCAATGAGGTTGAAAGGAGGGCTATTTAAAGTTCAATGAATCAGTTGTACTTTGTAAAAGTCTGATGAAGCCTTAGGGTGAAAGCGCTTACTGGTGTCGATTGAATAAAGCTTGTTTTACCAGGATCATTCTTACTTGGATCATTTGGATCTATATTACGATTTTACTAGTTTTTGTGGACTTGTACTGGAACTGGGGCCATCAGAAATCAGCGTGTTGTGTATGCTGTTTTATCTTATTTTCTTTGTCTACACGCTGATTTTAAGCTCTGTTGGCTTGCTGTACATCGCTGTGCTACTATTTTTACTTTAATTTGTATACAGCAGCCTAAGAGGATGGCAGACAACCCTAACACGAACGTGGAATTACCTTATGTGCCTGTGCCTGTGACGAACACCGCGAGCAGGTTTGTTGAACGATTTCAAGTTTGTATGACGAGTACAAACAATTTACTGCTGGATTTTACACCGGACGTAGGGTCGAATGACCGCGCTATGGATTATGTAGATAATATGAGTCTAACACAGGATTTACAGAAACTGGAGAATGCCTTTACTCAATTGAAACGTTTGCAGGTCCAGAGACATTATTTTGAAGCCTGTCTTGCCAAGAAGATAGTACTGCGTGGGCTACGAATACTTAAAATGCCCACGTCAGGTAACAGGTTTCCTGAGTTACTTTTTAAATGGCAACAGCTCAATATTGAGCTTAGTTTTAATTATATGAAACTCCTCATTGACTTTCATATGCCAGAGGAGGATGAATTAAGGACATTTGTTAACACAAGTTTTATGCATTAAATGAGAAGTATGCTGATTTTAATATTGATGCTAAACTGGAAAAATTGTTAGATGATGTTTTATTAGTAGAGAAACGTTTAATTGACCAGAAGAAGAATAAAATTATTAGAGATGTAAGGGATTTTAATAATAACCATGTTTTTACTTGGCCTAGGCAGCATGATGATGTTAATAGAAATGAAGGTAACAGTTATTCACGTGCAGTCCAGGGAGCCCCTCAAGGTCCAGGACCTTTGGACCAAGGGATGTTATATATAATAGGACATGTAGCAATGAAGGTATACGATTAGTACATCCTGAAAATACTGTTTCTAAGAATTTGGAAAATATAAATGTGAGTGCAATTGTGAATGGAGTGGAAGGATCTAATACTCCATTAGTAGAGGGAGCCAACCATAACAATAGCAGTGTTGTAACACCACAGACTACCTCCAATAGTAAGGAGTTACCCACACAATCTGGTTTAGTGGTGAGACCAAAACTACTTTTAATAGTAATACTCATTGTAGTACTATGAACTCCTTAAGTGATAGAAGTGTACATACCCCTTTCCCAATAGCACAAAATCAGTTTATGGGGAGAAAGCGTTCTGCCAGCAGAGGCAGGCACAAAAGAAAGGGGTCAGTGGAGGAACACCAGGGTCCTACCCTGAAGAAAATGTGGGAGAGAAACACACACTAATAGTGAATCTATCTAGTAAAATTCTATCAGACTATGAAGAACAAGTTTTGGAGATGGGACTTAATTTTATCCCATCTAAAGATGGTGATGTTGTGGATACTATTATAGATACCAAAATGTTCATAAGAAATGTACAACTTAAGCTAGAGTTTGGAACAGGAAGTCATGCTAATAATACATCGAGCTTTCGTAGTAATAGTACATATGTTCCACCCTTACACCCTGTTGTCGATGCTTTTGGGAGGGTTTTAGAAAATGATATACATGCGTACTTTGATTCTAGGCAGAGAATAAAGCGTAGAAACAATTTGAGTTTCCATCAAAGGAAAGCCTTAATGGACCTTAGAAATGATGAATCAGTTGTTGTTAGACCAGCGGACAAAGGAGGGCCCATAGTTCTAATGGATGTGGAGGACTATAATGAGAGCATGCTCAATCTTTTGAACGACAGGAATTTTTACACCAAGATAGATATGACAGTTGTTAAGGATAAGGTATTCCAAACATACTATATGTTAGATGACCTTATTATGTCTGAGAGTATTACCCAGGAATTGTATGGATATTTGAAAGAATTAAATCCCACCATACCAATTATACAGGGCCTTCCTAAGATTCATAAATCCCTAGCTAAACCACCTATGAGACCAATTGTGGCGGGCCAGGGCTGGGTAACTGAATCTCTTTCTATTTATACTGAATCCTTCCTGAGACCTTTGGTTGATGAGAATATTAATGTACTACGTGACAGTAAACAATTCTTAATAGATTTATATTCTTATACAAGTCAACTGCAGGATGGAACACCGTATTTATTGGTAACCCTCGATGTAGCTAGTTTGTTCACTGTCATTCCCAATGATTTTGGGCTTGAATTTGTACAGGACTATCTTAAGGAACATTCTGAATTCACGGCTGAGAAGATGGATTTACTTACACTCTTTTTAGAAACCATTTTGGTTACTAATATCTTTATGTTTGGAGATGAGATCTTTCTACAAAAGGATGGCGTGGCTATGGGCACGTCATGTGCCAATAGCTACGCCAACCTTGTCATGGCAGCCTGGGAAGATAAATTTTTGCTACAACATGTTCTATTCAAACAGTTTGTGGGTATCTATCGTAGGTTTGTGGATGACCTCTTCCTTGTTTGGTTAGGGGATGTAGACACACTTCTTGAGTTTGTTGAATGTTTGAATACATCTACTCATTTCCTGAAGTTTACTCTAAATTACTCAGAAAATGAGATTACTTATTTAGATGTAAATGTATTTAAGCTCAGTAATGGATTATTAAATACCTCTGTCCACAGGAAATCCTGTTATAGGAATACGCTGCTGCATTGGAATAGTATGCATCCTCGGTTCGTGTTTAATAATGTATTAAAGGGTCAGTTTATTAGGGCCTCTAGGCTAAATCCATCCGATCAAGGGTATATGAATGAAAAAGAAGCCTTGAAGGTTAAGTTCATGGAGAGGGGCTACAATGCAGAAAGGATAGATGAGACATGCACTACAGTTGATAGCTTGAGAGCCACTAGAGCGAGACCTTATTTTGCTGAAACTGTTAATTTTCTTGGGGATGGTAATGCTCCCAACATGGTGAACGTGAGAGTTCCCATGTTTTTACCCAAGAAGCAGCAAATATTAAAAATATAATAGCAAAACACTGGGACATTCTGCTGTCAGATGATGAGATTGGTAGAGTTGTGGGACCCAAACCAAATATGGTGTTTAGGAATAAACCTAATCTGAAGAGATTGTTATGTATACCTAAGTACAACTACCATAAGAGAAAGGTTAATCTGACAGGAAGTAACACTGTACCGTGTAGTAAATGCAACCAGTGTATGTTTATTAGTAAGGAGACAACCTTTGTGCATCCAACTACTAAACGTGCCTTTTATTTTAATACATCTACCAACTGTAATAGTGACAATGTTGTTTTTCTAGCTAGGTGCACAGCATGTACTGCATTTTATGTAGGAAAGACTAATCGGACCCTTAAAGAACGTATAAGGGAACATGCCTATCATATTAGGATAGGTTCGAGTTCAATGCCCTGGCTAAGCATCATAAAGAACTGGGTACAGATCATAACTTTAGGTTCAGTGTTGTACAGAAGTTGGAGAGTAGCCTTAGGGGTGGGGATTTAATCAATCAGACCCTGGAATGTGAAACCCGTTGGATTATCAGATGGAGGGCGGATGTACCCCCTGGGCTCAATGACAAGGTTCATATCAAACCTTTTCTAAGAAATAGGAGACTATTCAGACCGAAATAGATCTGTCTGAATATTGTCTGGAAAGGTCTACATAGTTGGTAGGGTTTATATTTGTTTACTATGTTCATCCCTTACATCTGCTATTTGGTCATTTGCTAGTAATGTATTTATTGTTTATGGGACTTTAGTCATAGTGAAGTTCCCAATACATTTGCAAATATGCTTTTTAGATTTATGTTTCTCGCTTATTCATATATATATATATATATATATATATATATATATATATATATGTATTTTTATGTATTTTATGTATATATATTTTTTATATGTAGGTTTCTTATGTTGATGCTTTGTAGTGCTTTAAATATACAGTCTAGATATGTTAAGACTGTTAACCCTACAACCAATGAGGTTGAAAGGAGGGCTATTTAAAGTTCAATGAATCAGTTGTACTTTGTAAAAGTCTGATGAAGCCTTAGGGTGAAAGCGCTTACTGGTGTCGATTGAATAAAGCTTGTTTTACCAGGATCATTCTTACTTGGATTATTTGGATCTATATTACGATTTTACTAGTTTTTGTGGACTTGTACTGGAACTGGGGCCATCAGAAATCAGCGTGTTGTGTATGCTGTTTTATATGATCTTTTAATGACTGGTTTGTTAACTCAAGATTTATATGAGTTTTTGGTGGTCAACAAACCTCTCATTCCCACTATGCATGGATTACCTAAGGTACACAAAAGGTTGGACAAACCTGCAATGCAGCCTATTGTCTCCATCCATGCCTGGCTGACTGAGACTTTATCTGTGTATGTGGAGAATAAATTGAAACTGGTCTCGGACAAAGCACTGCTGGTCCTTAAGGGCACTGAACATTGTTTACGATCTTTATCTGAAGGCATTTCTAATGCTGATTTTATGTCTAGGTGCTATATGGTTACTTTGGACGTTTGCACTCTTTTTACAGTGATACCGAATTATATTGGGGTTGAGGTTGTTAGAATTTTTCTGACCCATAATAGTGAATATAGCAATACTCAGATTAGCCTTATTTGTTCATTATTAGAGCTTATACTTAATAATGTGTTCACTTTCAAAGGAATTTTTTCTTCAAAAGTTATGGATGGCAATGGGCACTGCCTGTATAAACAGCTACGCCAACATGGCTTGTTGATAAGGTGAGCATGTTTTGAATGATAGCAGATTCTCTAGGTTTATTAAGTATTATAAACACTTTGTGGACAATATTTTTTCTCCTTAGGGATGGTCCACTTTTGATGCTTCTTGATTTGATGACTTACTTGGAAAGCAGTACTGCATTTCTTAAGTTTATGATGTGTTACTTTAATTGCTTAGACTTCTTGGATGTTCACCTCCATGAGAGTGAGGATGGGTGCTTCGACACTAGCCTCTTTAGAAAAAGCTGTTGAAAGAATGGCTTGTTACACTGCATGAATATGCACCCTGGGCATATCTACAAGAACGTATTTAAAGGACAATGTTTTAGAATGTCCAGGCTACATATTAATGATACTGACTTTACACGAGCATCTGAGAACCTATGTGCTGATTTTATTAATATGGGCTATCCCAACAATGAGATCAATCTACCACTTGTTGAGGCTTGTAACATGAGGGGAACCAAAGCCAAACCTTATTTTTTTCTAACAGAAATGGAGGGGATGAGTGGATGGTTCGACTACCCCACTATCAGGTATCTGCGTAGGTTTCTTATGTTGATGCTTTGTAGTGCTTTAAATATACAGTCTAGATATGTTAAGACTGTTAACCCTACAACCAATGAGGTTGAAAGGAGGGCTATTTAAAGTTCAATGAATCAGTTGTACTTTGTAAAAGTCTGATGAAGCCTTAGGGTGAAAGCGCTTACTGGTGTCGATTGAATAAAGCTTGTTTTACCAGGATCATTCTTACTTGGATCATTTGGATCTATATTACGATTTTACTAGTTTTTGTGGACTTGTACTGGAACTGGGGCCATCAGAAATCAGCGTGTTGTGTATGCTGTTTTATCTTATTTTCTTTGTCTACACGCTGATTTTAAGCTCTGTTGGCTTGCTGTACATCGCTGTGCTACTATTTTTTACTTTAATTTGTATACAGCAGCCTAAGAGGATGGCAGACAACCCTAACACGAACGTGGAATTACCTTATGTGCCTGTGCCTGTGACGAACACCGCGAGCAGGTTTGTTGAACGATTTCAAGTTTGTATGACGAGTACAAACAATTTACTGCTGGATTTTACACCGGACGTAGGGTCGAATGACCGCGCTATGGATTATGTAGATAATATGAGTCTAACACAGGATTTACAGAAACTGGAGAATGCCTTTACTCAATTGAAACGTTTGCAGGTCCAGAGACATTATTTTGAAGCCTGTCTTGCCAAGAAGATAGTACTGCGTGGGCTACGAATACTTAAAATGCCCACGTCAGGTAACAGGTTTCCTGAGTTACTTTTAAATGGCAACAGCTCAATATTGAGCTTAGTTTTAATTATATGAAACTCCTCATTGACTTTCATATGCCAGAGGAGGATGAATTAAGGACATTTGTTAACACAAGTTTTTATGCATTAAATGAGAAGTATGCTGATTTTAATATTGATGCTAAACTGGAAAAATTGTTAGATGATGTTTTATTAGTAGAGAAACGTTTAATTGACCAGAAGAAGAATAAAATTATTAGAGATGTAAGGGATTTTAATAATAACCATGTTTTTACTTGGCCTAGGCAGCATGATGATGTTAATAGAAATGAAGGTAACAGTTATTCACGTGCAGTCCAGGGAGCCCCTCAAGGTCCAGGACCTTTGGACCAAGGGGATGTTATATATAATAGGACATGTAGCAATGAAGGTATACGATTAGTACATCCTGAAAATACTGTTTCTAAGAATTTGGAAAATATAAATGTGAGTGCAATTGTGAATGGAGTGGAAGGATCTAATACTCCATTAGTAGAGGGAGCCAACCATAACAATAGCAGTGTTGTAACACCACAGACTACCTCCAATAGTAAGGAGTTACCCACACAATCTGGTTTAGTGGTGAGACCAAAAACTACTTTTAATAGTAATACTCATTGTAGTACTATGAACTCCTTAAGTGATAGAAGTGTACATACCCCTTTCCCAATAGCACAAAATCAGTTTATGGGGAGAAAGCGTTCTGCCAGCAGAGGCAGGCACAAAAGAAAGGGGTCAGTGGAGGAACACCAGGGTCCTACCCTGAAGAAAATGTGGGAGAGAAACACACACTAATAGTGAATCTATCTAGTAAAATTCTATCAGACTATGAAGAACAAGTTTTGGAGATGGGACTTAATTTTATCCCATCTAAAGATGGTGATGTTGTGGATACTATTATAGATACCAAAATGTTCATAAGAAATGTACAACTTAAGCTAGAGTTTGGAACAGGAAGTCATGCTAATAATACATCGAGCTTTAAGTAGTAATAGTACATATGTTCCACCCTTACACCCTGTTGTCGATGCTTTTGGGAGGGTTTTAGAAAATGATATACATGCGTGCTTTGATTCTAGGCAGAGAATAAAGCGTAGAAACAATTTGAGTTTCCATCAAAGGAAAGCCTTAATGGACCTTAGAAATGATGAATCAGTTGTTGTTAGACCAGCGGACAAAGGAGGGCCCATAGTTCTAATGGATGTGGAGGACTATAATGAGAGCATGCTCAATCTTTTGAACAACAGGAATTTTACACCAAGATAGATATGACAGTTGTTAAGGATAAGGTATTCCAAACATACTATATGTTAGATGACCTTATTATGTCTGAGAGTATTACCCAGGAATTGTATGGATATTTGAAAGTATTAAATCCCACCATACCAATTATACAGGGCCTTCCTAAGATTCATAAATCCCTAGCTAAACCACCTATGAGACCAATTGTGGCGGGCCAGGGCTGGGTAACTGAATCTCTTTCTATTTATACTGAATCCTTCCTGAGACCTTTGGTTGATGAGAATATTAATGTACTACGTGACAGTAAACAATTCTTAATAGATTTATATTCTTATACAAGTCAACTGCAGGATGGAACACCGTATTTATTGGTAACCCTCGATGTAGCTAGTTTGTTCACTGTCATTCCCAATGATTTGGGGCTTGAATTTGTACAGGACTATCTTAAGGAACATTCTGAATTCACGGCTGAGAAGATGGATTTACTTACACTCTTTTTAGAAACCATTTTGGTTACTAATATCTTTATGTTTGGAGATGAGATCTTTCTACAAAAGGATGGCGTGGCTATGGGCACGTCATGTGCCAATAGCTACGCCAACCTTGTCATGGCAGCCTGGGAAGATAAATTTTGCTACAACATGTTCTATTCAAACAGTTTGTGGGTATCTATCGTAGGTTTGTGGATGACCTCTTCCTTGTTTGGTTAGGGGATGTAGACACACTTCTTGAGTTTGTTGAATGTTTGAATACATCTACTCATTTCCTGAAGTTTACTCTAAATTACTCAGAAAATGAGATTACTTATTTAGATGTAAATGTATTTAAGCTCAGTAATGGATTATTAAATACCTCTGTCCACAGGAAATCCTGTTATAGGAATACGCTGCTGCATTGGAATAGTATGCATCCTCGGTTCGTGTTTAATAATGTATTAAAGGGTCAGTTTATTAGGGCCTCTAGGCTAAATCCATCCGATCAAGGGTATATGAATGAAAAAGAAGCCTTGAAGGTTAAGTTCATGGAGAGGGGCTACAATGCAGAAAGGATAGATGAGACATGCACTACAGTTGATAGCTTGAGAGCCACTAGAGCGAGACCTTATTTTGCTGAAACTGTTAATTTTCTTGGGGATGGTAATGCTCCCAACATGGTGAACGTGAGAGTTCCCATGTTTTTACCCAAGAAGCAGCAAATATTAAAAATATAATAGCAAAACACTGGGACATTCTGCTGTCAGATGATGAGATTGGTAGAGTTGTGGGACCCAAACCAAATATGGTGTTTAGGAATAAACCTAATCTGAAGAGATTGTTATGTATACCTAAGTACAACTACCATAAGAGAAAGGTTAATCTGACAGGAAGTAACACTGTACCGTGTAGTAAATGCAACCAGTGTATGTTTATTAGTAAGGAGACAACCTTTGTGCATCCAACTACTAAACGTGCCTTTTATTTTAATACATCTACCAACTGTAATAGTGACAATGTTGTTTTTCTAGCTAGGTGCACAGCATGTACTGCATTTTATGTAGGAAAGACTAATCGGACCCTTAAAGAACGTATAAGGGAACATGCCTATCATATTAGGATAGGTTCGAGTTCAATGCCCTGGCTAAGCATCATAAAGAACTGGGTACAGATCATAACTTTAGGTTCAGTGTTGTACAGAAGTTGGAGAGTAGCCTTAGGGGTGGGGATTTAATCAATCAGACCCTGGAATGTGAAACCCGTTGGATTATCAGATGGAGGCGGATGTACCCCCTGGGCTCAATGACAAGGTTCATATCAAACCTTTTCTAAGAAATAGGAGACTATTCAGACCGAAATAGATCTGTCTGAATATTGTCTGGAAAGGTCTACATAGTTGGTAGGGTTTATATTTGTTTACTATGTTCATCCCTTACATCTGCTATTTGGTCATTTGCTAGTAATGTATTTATTGTTTATGGGACTTTAGTCATAGTGAAGTTCCCAATACATTTGCAAATATGCTTTTAGATTTATGTTTCTCGCTTATTCATATATATATATATATATATATATATATATATATATATATATATGTATTTTTATGTATTTTATGTATATATATTTTTTATATGTAGGTTTCTTATGTTGATGCTTTGTAGTGCTTTAAATATACAGTCTAGATATGTTAAGACTGTTAACCCTACAACCAATGAGGTTGAAAGGAGGGCTATTTAAAGTTCAATGAATCAGTTGTACTTTGTAAAAGTCTGATGAAGCCTTAGGGTGAAAGCGCTTACTGGTGTCGATTGAATAAAGCTTGTTTTACCAGGATCATTCTTACTTGGATTATTTGGATCTATATTACGATTTTACTAGTTTTTGTGGACTTGTACTGGAACTGGGGCCATCAGAAATCAGCGTGTTGTGTATGCTGTTTTATATGATCTTTTAATGACTGGTTTGTTAACTCAAGATTTATATGAGTTTTGGTGGTCAACAAACCTCTCATTCCCACTATGCATGGATTACCTAAGGTACACAAAAGGTTGGACAAACCTGCAATGCAGCCTATTGTCTCCATCCATGCCTGGCTGACTGAGACTTTATCTGTGTATGTGGAGAATAAATTGAAACTGGTCTCGGACAAAGCACTGCTGGTCCTTAAGGGCACTGAACATTGTTTACGATCTTTATCTGAAGGCATTTCTAATGCTGATTTTATGTCTAGGTGCTATATGGTTACTTTGGACGTTTGCACTCTTTTTACAGTGATACCGAATTATATTGGGGTTGAGGTTGTTAGAATTTTTCTGACCCATAATAGTGAATATAGCAATACTCAGATTAGCCTTATTTGTTCATTATTAGAGCTTATACTTAATAATGTGTTCACTTTCAAAGGAATTTTTCTTCAAAAGTTATGGATGGCAATGGGCACTGCCTGTATAAACAGCTACGCCAACATGGCTTGTTGATAAGGTGAGCATGTTTTGAATGATAGCAGATTCTCTAGGTTTATTAAGTATTATAAACACTTTGTGGACAATATTTTTTCTCCTTAGGGATGGTCCACTTTTGATGCTTCTTGATTTGATGACTTACTTGGAAAGCAGTACTGCATTTCTTAAGTTTATGATGTGTTACTTTAATTGCTTAGACTTCTTGGATGTTCACCTCCATGAGAGTGAGGATGGGTGCTTCGACACTAGCCTCTTTAGAAAAAGCTGTTGAAAGAATGGCTTGTTACACTGCATGAATATGCACCCTGGGCATATCTACAAGAACGTATTTAAAGGACAATGTTTTAGAATGTCCAGGCTACATATTAATGATACTGACTTTACACGAGCATCTGAGAACCTATGTGCTGATTTTATTAATATGGGCTATCCCAACAATGAGATCAATCTACCACTTGTTGAGGCTTGTAACATGAGGGGAACCAAAGCCAAACCTTATTTTTTTCTAACAGAAATGGAGGGGATGAGTGGATGGTTCGACTACCCCACTATCAGGTATCTGCGTAGGTTTCTTATGTTGATGCTTTGTAGTGCTTTAAATATACAGTCTAGATATGTTAAGACTGTTAACCCTACAACCAATGAGGTTGAAAGGAGGGCTATTTAAAGTTCAATGAATCAGTTGTACTTTGTAAAAGTCTGATGAAGCCTTAGGGTGAAAGCGCTTACTGGTGTCGATTGAATAAAGCTTGTTTTACCAGGATCATTCTTACTTGGATCATTTGGATCTATATTACGATTTTACTAGTTTTTGTGGACTTGTACTGGAACTGGGGCCATCAGAAATCAGCGTGTTGTGTATGCTGTTTTATCTTATTTTCTTTGTCTACACGCTGATTTTAAGCTCTGTTGGCTTGCTGTACATCGCTGTGCTACTATTTTTACTTTAATTTGTATACAGCAGCCTAAGAGGATGGCAGACAACCCTAACACGAACGTGGAATTACCTTATGTGCCTGTGCCTGTGACGAACACCGCGAGCAGGTTTGTTGAACGATTTCAAGTTTGTATGACGAGTACAAACAATTTACTGCTGGATTTTACACCGGACGTAGGGTCGAATGACCGCTATGGATTATGTAGATAATATGAGTCTAACACAGGATTTACAGAAACTGGAGAATGCCTTTACTCAATTGAAACGTTTGCAGGTCCAGAGACATTATTTTGAAGCCTGTCTTGCCAAGAAGATAGTACTGCGTGGGCTACGAATACTTAAAATGCCCACGTCAGGTAACAGGTTTCCTGAGTTACTTTTTAAATGGCAACAGCTCAATATTGAGCTTAGTTTTAATTATATGAAACTCCTCATTGACTTTCATATGCCAGAGGAGGATGAATTAAGGACATTTGTTAACACAAGTTTTTATGCATTAAATGAGAAGTATGCTGATTTTAATATTGATGCTAAACTGGAAAAATTGTTAGATGATGTTTTATTAGTAGAGAAACGTTTAATTGACCAGAAGAAGAATAAAATTATTAGAGATGTAAGGGATTTTAATAATAACCATGTTTTTACTTGGCCTAGGCAGCATGATGATGTTAATAGAAATGAAGGTAACAGTTATTCACGTGCAGTCCAGGGAGCCCCTCAAGGTCCAGGACCTTTGGACCAAGGGGATGTTATATATAATAGGACATGTAGCAATGAAGGTATACGATTAGTACATCCTGAAAATACTGTTTCTAAGAATTTGGAAAATATAAATGTGAGTGCAATTGTGAATGGAGTGGAAGGATCTAATACTCCATTAGTAGAGGGAGCCAACCATAACAATAGCAGTGTTGTAACACCACAGACTACCTCCAATAGTAAGGAGTTACCCACACAATCTGGTTTAGTGGTGAGACCAAAACTACTTTTAATAGTAATACTCATTGTAGTACTATGAACTCCTTAAGTGATAGAAGTGTACATACCCCTTTCCCAATAGCACAAAATCAGTTTATGGGGAGAAAGCGTTCTGCCAGCAGAGGCAGGCACAAAAGAAAGGGGTCAGTGGAGGAACACCAGGGTCCTACCCTGAAGAAAATGTGGGAGAGAAACACACACTAATAGTGAATCTATCTAGTAAAATTCTATCAGACTATGAAGAACAAGTTTTGGAGATGGGACTTAATTTTATCCCATCTAAAGATGGTGATGTTGTGGATACTATTATAGATACCAAAATGTTCATAAGAAATGTACAACTTAAGCTAGAGTTTGGAACAGGAAGTCATGCTAATAATACATCGAGCTTTCGTAGTAATAGTACATATGTTCCACCCTTACACCCTGTTGTCGATGCTTTTGGGAGGGTTTTAGAAAATGATATACATGCGTACTTTGATTCTAGGCAGAGAATAAAGCGTAGAAACAATTTGAGTTTCCATCAAAGGAAAGCCTTAATGGACCTTAGAAATGATGAATCAGTTGTTGTTAGACCAGCGGACAAAGGAGGGCCCATAGTTCTAATGGATGTGGAGGACTATAATGAGAGCATGCTCAATCTTTTGAACAACAGGAATTTTTACACCAAGATAGATATGACAGTTGTTAAGGATAAGGTATTCCAAACATACTATATGTTAGATGACCTTATTATGTCTGAGAGTATTACCCAGGAATTGTATGGATATTTGAAAGTATTAAATCCCACCATACCAATTATACAGGGCCTTCCTAAGATTCATAAATCCCTAGCTAAACCACCTATGAGACCAATTGTGGCGGGCCAGGGCTGGGTAACTGAATCTCTTTCTATTTATACTGAATCCTTCCTGAGACCTTTGGTTGATGAGAATATTAATGTACTACGTGACAGTAAACAATTCTTAATAGATTTATATTCTTATACAAGTCAACTGCAGGATGGAACACCGTATTTATTGGTAACCCTCGATGTAGCTAGTTTGTTCACTGTCATTCCCAATGATTTGGGGCTTGAATTTGTACAGGACTATCTTAAGGAACATTCTGAATTCACGGCTGAGAAGATGGATTTACTTACACTCTTTTTAGAAACCATTTTGGTTACTAATATCTTTATGTTTGGAGATGAGATCTTTCTACAAAAGGATGGCGTGGCTATGGGCACGTCATGTGCCAATAGCTACGCCAACCTTGTCATGGCAGCCTGGGAAGATAAATTTTTGCTACAACATGTTCTATTCAAACAGTTTGTGGGTATCTATCGTAGGTTTGTGGATGACCTCTTCCTTGTTTGGTTAGGGGATGTAGACACACTTCTTGAGTTTGTTGAATGTTTGAATACATCTACTCATTTCCTGAAGTTTACTCTAAATTACTCAGAAAATGAGATTACTTATTTAGATGTAAATGTATTTAAGCTCAGTAATGGATTATTAAATACCTCTGTCCACAGGAAATCCTGTTATAGGAATACGCTGCTGCATTGGAATAGTATGCATCCTCGGTTCGTGTTTAATAATGTATTAAAGGGTCAGTTTATTAGGGCCTCTAGGCTAAATCCATCCGATCAAGGGTATATGAATGAAAAAGAAGCCTTGAAGGTTAAGTTCATGGAGAGGGGCTACAATGCAGAAAGGATAGATGAGACATGCACTACAGTTGATAGCTTGAGAGCCACTAGAGCGAGACCTTATTTTGCTGAAACTGTTAATTTTCTTGGGGATGGTAATGCTCCCAACATGGTGAACGTGAGAGTTCCCATGTTTTTTACCCAAGAAGCAGCAAATATTAAAAATATAATAGCAAAACACTGGGACATTCTGCTGTCAGATGATGAGATTGGTAGAGTTGTGGGACCCAAACCAAATATGGTGTTTAGGAATAAACCTAATCTGAAGAGATTGTTATGTATACCTAAGTACAACTACCATAAGAGAAAGGTTAATCTGACAGGAAGTAACACTGTACCGTGTAGTAAATGCAACCAGTGTATGTTTATTAGTAAGGAGACAACCTTTGTGCATCCAACTACTAAACGTGCCTTTTATTTTAATACATCTACCAACTGTAATAGTGACAATGTTGTTTTTCTAGCTAGGTGCACAGCATGTACTGCATTTTATGTAGGAAAGACTAATCGGACCCTTAAAGAACGTATAAGGGAACATGCCTATCATATTAGGATAGGTTCCGAGTTCAATGCCCTGGCTAAGCATCATAAAGAACTGGGTACAGATCATAACTTTAGGTTCAGTGTTGTACAGAAGTTGGAGAGTAGCCTTAGGGGTGGGGATTTAATCAATCAGACCCTGGAATGTGAAACCCGTTGGATTATCAGATGGAGGGCGGATGTACCCCCTGGGCTCAATGACAAGGTTCATATCAAACCTTTTCTAAGAAATAGGAGACTATTCAGACCGAAATAGATCTGTCTGAATATTGTCTGGAAAGGTCTACATAGTTGGTAGGGTTTATATTTGTTTACTATGTTCATCCCTTACATCTGCTATTTGGTCATTTGCTAGTAATGTATTTATTGTTTATGGGACTTTAGTCATAGTGAAGTTCCCAATACATTTGCAAATATGCTTTTTAGATTTATGTTTCTCGCTTATTCATATATATATATATATATATATATATATATATATATATATATATGTATTTTTATGTATTTTATGTATATATATTTTTTATATGTAGGTTTCTTATGTTGATGCTTTGTAGTGCTTTAAATATACAGTCTAGATATGTTAAGACTGTTAACCCTACAACCAATGAGGTTGAAAGGAGGGCTATTTAAAGTTCAATGAATCAGTTGTACTTTGTAAAAGTCTGATGAAGCCTTAGGGTGAAAGCGCTTACTGGTGTCGATTGAATAAAGCTTGTTTTACCAGGATCATTCTTACTTGGATTATTTGGATCTATATTACGATTTTACTAGTTTTTGTGGACTTGTACTGGAACTGGGGCCATCAGAAATCAGCGTGTTGTGTATGCTGTTTTATATGATCTTTTAATGACTGGTTTGTTAACTCAAGATTTATATGAGTTTTGGTGGTCAACAAACCTCTCATTCCCACTATGCATGGATTACCTAAGGTACACAAAAGGTTGGACAAACCTGCAATGCAGCCTATTGTCTCCATCCATGCCTGGCTGACTGAGACTTTATCTGTGTATGTGGAGAATAAATTGAAACTGGTCTCGGACAAAGCACTGCTGGTCCTTAAGGGCACTGAACATTGTTTACGATCTTTATCTGAAGGCATTTCTAATGCTGATTTTATGTCTAGGTGCTATATGGTTACTTTGGACGTTTGCACTCTTTTTACAGTGATACCGAATTATATTGGGGTTGAGGTTGTTAGAATTTTTCTGACCCATAATAGTGAATATAGCAATACTCAGATTAGCCTTATTTGTTCATTATTAGAGCTTATACTTAATAATGTGTTCACTTTCAAAGGAATTTTTTCTTCAAAAGTTATGGATGGCAATGGGCACTGCCTGTACAAACAGCTACGCCAACATGGCTTGTTGATAAGGTGAGCATGTTTTGAATGATAGCAGATTCTCTAGGTTTATTAAGTATTATAAACACTTTGTGGACAATATTTTTTCTCCTTAGGGATGGTCCACTTTTGATGCTTCTTGATTTGATGACTTACTTGGAAAGCAGTACTGCATTTCTTAAGTTTATAATGTGTTACTTTAATTGCTTAGACTTCTTGGATGTTCACCTCCATGAGAGTGAGGATGGGTGCTTCGACACTAGCCTCTTTAGAAAAAGCTGGTGAAAGAATGGCTTGTTACACTGCATGAATATGCACCCTGGGCATATCTACAAGAACGTATTTAAAGGACAATGTTTTAGAATGTCCAGGCTACATATTAATGATACCGACTTTACACGAGCATCTGAGAACCTATGTGCTGATTTTATTAATAGGGGCTATCCCAACAATGAGATCAATCTACCACTTGTTGAGGCTCGTAACATGAGGGGAACCAAAGCCAAACCTTATTTTTTCTAACAGAAATGGAGGGGATGAGTGGATGGTTCGACTACCCCACTATCAGGTATCTGCGGAATCACCAGCATCCCTCTGACATACTCGAGTGATGTAAGCTTGGTGTTTGAGACCATTAAGAAGAATTGGCTGATTCTTACAAGTGATAATAATATTAGGAAATAGTGGGTGATCAGCCTAGCTTTTGTTTTAAGAATGTCTTATCACTGAAGAGACAGTTGTGTTATGGCCATAATGTGGAAACTGTTTCTGGGACCATGAGAGGAAGTACATTCCCCTGCTGTATTGATTTCACCTGACAAAATTTTTTATACATCATGTGACTGGCAAGAGATATGAACCTAAGTTATATGCAGACTGCAAAAGTGTATTTACCTATATGTAAGGACTGTTCACATTTTTATTTTGGCCAAACTAATCATTCTCTCGAAGACAGGATCCTTGAACACCTATGGGATATATGGCCTTACAAACCTTCTAATGCTCTTGCTAAACATATTATGTTGAATTCTGTGTATGCTTTTTGCTTTATGGTATTGCAGTTGATATACAGCAGTATGAGGGAGTGACATCATAATGAAATTGAAATGGCTGAGATGAACTGGATCATTGCACTGCAGACAGACAAGGGTTTTGGACTCAATGGTGCTCTGTCTTTAAAGCCAGCCTTAAAATCTAGAAGATTGTTTTATTGATTAATTGTTTAATCATGCAGCGTTATTGGTGATGCCTTCTATTTAAATGACATTTGTTTGATGTATTTCTATGTTCTGAAGAAGCACCTAGTGCGTAAAAGCTCTTATCTAATTACATATATATGGTTTTTAGCCTTGTTGGTCAGTCTTTTCTCATTTTTACTGCACTTCTGCTTTTAGTGTGTTTTAAACTGTAGAAAGACTTTCTGTTTACCTCATGAGACAGAAAAGCAGCAACGTGAAAGCTGAGTCACAAAAAGAAGCATATGTCAATGTAGTTCTTTTATTTTTTTAACAGAAACTGGCTGGGTTTGGGAAAAGCTTCCTAGGTTGGATTGACAATGTTAATATGCAACATTTGGCCTGCAGGCTGGGAGTGTAAGTACCATTCTTTGACATTGCTTTTATTAAATCATATCACACATTTAAGAGTTTCTTATCATAATTTTAATTTAATGAACACTACAAAGCCAAAACATGATGTCTCATGAACTGTCGTCATACTTTTCTTTAATTCCAAAGTGTATCCCATGTATTCTGTCTAGCATCTAGTTATGATACTGACTAGGTACTACTGTTTCACTGGATTTGTGCAAAAGAGCATTTGAAAACTGATTTAATCACAGAATGCATAGTACATCTGGATGGGAAGTAGAACTTTTTGTTTTACTTATTTGGCCATCTTAGCCATACCATGCTTCGCAGCATTTGCATTTCAGGTTCCACTTCAATACACTGATCAAATTATTGCAACCTTTTCACACACATTGGTAGGTACAGAACAATGGACATCATTTCTAAACTACACTATAATAGAGAATCTGTACATTTCTTTAAGTTTGCACTATTCAGAGCATCAGCTATTTATACTGCCTTGCCAAGTTTGCAAATGGTGGACACGTCAAATCTGTCTAATAAAAGCAACTTTCTCTGGGGGTTTATTGGTGCTTCTTGAAGTTTGTAAAACTGCTTTTTAGTACTGCATGATCAATTTCCTCATAAACTTTCCTTTCGTGGAGTTAATCTATCAGAGCCATAACCAATAACCAAATGCTCTTTCTCTATCTGACCATGTCCTATTTGTGAATTGGTCAGCATTCTGTAGCCATGAGTAATAGGCTGACTTTGTAATAGGACTGCTGAAATATCAAACAATCTAGCATTAACTTGGGTAAACAAACTTTTAGGACAGGCTCTACAAAATGTCATAGGTGTAATTGTCAATTTATGGTTGACATGAAGGAGGTTACCCTAAACAACTATTGTAAAACAACCATTACATTTAGGAGGAGTGATTGTAATTAAACAGGGTTGGTGTATTTAGCACCCTGTAAACAATGCTGCTATTTTTATGTGGGTAAGACTGAGAGGAAACTGGCCAAGAGGATTTATGAGCATTTGTATGATATGCGAAAGGCCAATTTGAAAAATGCCTTATATAGACATTCCATACGTTGTGATGGTTTTAAGAAAATTCATATTTGGCATTTTAGAAATTGTTCCACTGGATGCCAGAGGAGGAGCCTGGGAAAATAGATTGGAATGTAAGGAACTCCTCTGACAACTTAGGTTGGATGCTACACTCAAGCCAGGTCTCAATGACCACATTTCAATACAATCTTTTAAAAATGAGAGCGGCAAAATTATGATCCAGACACTTTATTTAATGTTTTATATTCTTATGTTTTTTTACTTCTACATTTTATTGAAGTGTAGCTTGGATGTGGACACTATGGACAAGTTTTTAATTTGACAGTTTTAGTGAAACTTTTATATTCACTTTTATTCTTGATTACGTTAACATGCTATGTATTTACATTGAGCCTTTTGCTTTAAATTTTGGGAATGGCTAATGAGCTTTATTACTTTTAATTACCTTGTAATTATCTTGCAATTTACTCCTTAACTTCTTCTCGTTTGGTGTTTTACATAAGGGGAGAACTAAAGTTGTTTTATTGTTCCGAAGAAGTCCAAGTGGATGCAAGAAAGTGCTTAACCTTATTTTTAGGAAAAATAAAATTGACTTTTTTGCTGCACTGCCTCAAGCTTTGGACTACATAGACCTTGGCTGTTTTTTTAATTTTTAGAGTCTCAAGTATTACACAACTTTAATTTGGTTATTAACTTGCCGCATAACTGGTTTCATCATATCACAGCAATGTAGGATAGATACAGTTTTTTTAAGACTGAGATTTTTTTTTTTCCTGTGCAAGTTGACAATGACATTGTTTCTTTTTCATTTAGCTTCCACAATGCCATAGACACTTCAGAGATATTAGACATAGCCTTAGATAATTTATGTCATCATACACAAAAACTTGACCGGTGACTGATTAATGATCTTTCCATATGAAGAACTGCTCACACATCTTCAGGATAAATTTGGATATCTTGACTCATCAGAACATATCCCATATATCTGATATTTGCCACACACAATTTATATTTTCCCTAACTTATCTTTGACTATTATGTTACAGTTGGTCAACTTTGCTTTTTTCAGTCTCACATTATCCTGTTCCTTGAAGTCAGCCCAAAGTAATATGTCATCGGTAAGTGTTACAACACCTTCTAGACTTTCAAAGATTTTTACCACTCCTTTCTGAAACATTTCTAGCACTGATGAATTCATACGGCATTCTCAATCATTTATAGACTCCAATTGAAATAAATATTAAATATGCACAGTTTAAACTGTCTGGGTCAAGTTTGATTTGCCAGAAATCTTGATTAACATCAAACACTGGGAAAAAATATCTATAGACATTGTGGAAATAACATCTTTAATTTATTTAGTGGGTGGTGGTCCCTCAGAATTTTGTTACTCAGGTCTTGCTGATTAATGCAGATTCTGTATTTTTTTCTTGTGGATCAAGGACTGGAACTTCTGTCATCATAGTCTTCACCACTGGAGTTGGTGCAGTCTGCTTTGAAGTCACACTCATTAGATCATCTCATTTCAATTTTTTTTTTCATTTTTCTGTCTCAGAGCTTCATGAATCAATATTGATGCATGAATAACTGATGAAACTTCTGGATTTAGTTGTATATAACCTAGAATGTTGTGTCTTTCGGCTTTTCCCGGTTAGGGGTCGCCATAGCGGAACTCCGGTCCACTAATGATTGGCAGTAGATTTTTACATGCCGAGTTACCGGCCCTGATGCACAACCTTCAACGAAGGTACGCCCATCCACGCATGTCTCCACACAGAAGATGCTCTAGCTGAGAATCGAACAGGACAACGTCTTACTGTGAGGCGACAACGATACCGCAGCACCACCACCGCCAATTATTGTAAATGAATGAGAGTACTGTTCATGAAGATTGAATGAAACACTAGCATTCACATCTTTGTTTGCATTTGGCTTCTCACAGTGACTGCCCACTGAATTTTGTTTTGTTGACTTGGATGATATTGCAGAAAGGTACAAATTATCTGCTCCATAAATGTGTGAATTGCAAATCACTTACTGCATGAATGTGCAAAGTGACTGTTTCACAACCATATGAGAGATTGTATCTGTGAATCTGCAAATCATTTTCTGTATAAATGTGCAAGTGATTGTCTTGAATGACTGCATATTCCCTGTAATATACAAAAATAATAAATGAGCAATGTTTAGTTGTTTTATCATTTCCAACTGTTCATATGCCATTCTACCCAAACAATGTGGCTGTTATACTGGAACAGTTTGAAATAACATATTGTAAGTTTTGTTTTCACAAACACAATTTAAATCTTTTTGACCTGGGAATACTAAGTTATGGTCAGAAAGAGTCAGTGTTGCACTTTTAAACCATTTTCTAGTCATTCAAAGCAAAATTCAAAATGGAGTTCATTTTAAAATGTTGCATTCTGTACATATATTCAAAATTGTTATATTTGTCACAATAGACAACCTGCCAGTCCAGTGTTTCTTTTGATGATCAGTCTCGTCTGTTAAAACAGTATTTGCAGAGCATACATTGATTACATTAACAGATTATTCCCTTGCTCTGATTTATGTGAGTCAGCAGCTCTACAGTTAACACACGTATTTGCATAACTGACTTACAATATTTTTTCTTTCTTTTATTACTGCATATTTTAGAGTAATGGCCTTACAAACTACAGTTCCCAAATTCTTTGTTTACTGCTGGACAGGACTTGTCTGCATTGAGGTAACATCACCTAATCTTTTTGATAGGGGTTGTGGAATCTTTTACATCCCCCTGAACTACCACAATCTCATGCAGATTAGGTCTTAGTTTAAAGTTTCATCCAAAGGATGACATACTCAAGAATGCAGCACACCCCTCATACTGCACTGCAGAGTCAATAATCAATCTACCTGGTGTGGGAATAGATCCCACAGCCTTCTGCACCAAAGGTGAGTAGACTACCTGTTGAGCCAATGTATAAACAATGCTAAAATGTTGCAGTAATACATAGTCTTTCCACAACTGCAAAATGAAGCTACAAGACTAATGTCCCAAAAGAAACTGAAAAAATGCACACAGATAACTTTTTGGCTAAAACATGAACAAAAAGCAGAGAAGTAGAAAAAAGTATAACCACACACGTAACTATAAGCGCATCTTAATCTATTTAAGCAGAATTTAAATAACATCTTTTCCTTCCCTTTTGATGACAAACTTGTATCTCTCATTTTGTGACTTTCCGCACCTCTCAAGAGTTATGTACAAAAAATTGGGTGAATGTAACTCTGATAAATACAGCAGTCTTGCTAGAGAGAGAGAGAGAGAGAGAGAGAGAGAGAGAGAGAGATTCAATCGAATAAAGCCAATAGTGGAGATCAAGTCCTATGGCTAGAATATCAGAAACTTTTATCTTAATGCCTCAGTGGAGATTGGGACAGACACAAAGAAAGGGAAAAAAAACAACAGTAATGTAAACAGAAAGACACTGGAATGCTTCCCTGGCCAAGTTTTCCCTAATAGTAGAAATACTACCTTGGGTCTCCCCAGAAAAGAGTCTACTAGCCTAGTGGGACGAACTCATTCGTCAAAAGGATAAATGAAAAAAATACATGTAAAAGGTAGCTTTTCTAATTGGAACCCAGTAAGGGGCCTCAGTTCTGTACCTTCATTCACATTTGTGGAAGGACTGTGATCTACTCCCAGATTTCAGACTCATTTAGTCATTTATTACACCATCACTGGTGAATTTATGCATAGTGCCTTGCCTTAGTCTGTGGTGGGACTATAGTAGTGGCAATACTGTGAAGTCTGCTCCAAGATCTGCGCTTCAGTACTTCTTATAGCTGTATATACCTGCTTAAAGTTGCATTGCAGTACCTTTCTGTTTACCTTGCTACTGTTTTTTCCCCTGTGCTTTGAGTCTGCTCCAGCCCCCACTGAGATATTAAGCTATAAGTTTCTGAAATTCTAACCATAGGACTAGAGCTCCAGTTTTTATTTTTTTCATAGCCCCCCACCCTTTTACTGTAGTGGTTTTAAAAGGCTGTGTTTCTAGCTTCTGACCTTTATGGTAATCTAACTTCTACAGTCCGTCTCTCTCATCTTTTATCACCATTTTCTGTTATGTAGCCTATTTAAGTATTTTTATACTCACTGTTGTCCATGCATCCGTAATACTAAGTCCCCACCCAGAAAAGTAGTATTGCCCTTAAGTAAACCTCCCTTACTACAAATTGTCTCCTGCTCATTTTCCCAGAGCTCACATCTTCTTGGCACCCTCACCTCATTCTGAGGGGGTCCTGCATTAACCCTTCTCCATCCTTGGCAGATAATAAATGTATTTTATTCTTTCATACTTTAGTTAACTGTTTGGAGTACTACTACTTTAGTTTTGCTTTATTTGTTGATTTTGCCTTTAAATCATTCTAAAGGTCCCTAGTACCTGAAATTGCCTTGTCAATGTATTTTGTTCAAATTATTTTGTTGTAGTTTTACATTTGCAAGCAATCTTTCTTGTTGTTTTTAAATCAAGTGGTTAGCAATGCCCTGTACAGACACAAATACCCAGAAATTTAATTTTATCTATAAAACTACCATTAGAACTGAGACCTGTAACTTAGTGTAGCTAAAACAAAACCATTGTATGGAGACAAGCTTAAAGCAGCTAGTTTGCCCATTAAACAGCACTAGTGTCAAATCTTGGCACAATCTAACCTAGTCTAGTGCCAAACCCAGAGACCACCCAAGGAGACCTCTGTATAACCAAGTCCATAACCTCCAGTATTCCACCCAAATATATGTCTGAACAATGTTGATATGTAATTTCCAAATGTCTCCATAGCCAGCTTGGTAACTATGGGCATACTAAGATAATGTAGCAATTGTCTTATGTTCACAGACAACCATTTAGTCGTTAAAGAAACAAACATTGCAGGCAAGAGATGCAAATACACAATTTCACTGGAGGCAAAAATCTTCCATACAAACAAGGTTGTCAAGAACAGACACACACACTCACACACACACACACACACACACACACACACACACACACACACACACACACACTACATCCACAACCACATAGTATCCGGGTCTATACCACATTATCGAAATTCCAAAATGTTGAACACCATAAGCTCGACCTTGGAATCTCGAAATGTGATATACTCAAATGCTCAGAACAGCAAATTTTTTCCAAGGGAAAAATTTGCTGCTCCGAGAATACACACACACAGCACAAGCACATCAAAATACATAATCTACACATACACACTTTACAGAACCCTACACTAAACTGCACATACACTACTAGTTATCCACTTACCTTAACCCAACCCTAACCCTGAGGTCCCTAACTAACGCACACTCACCTTACCCGCTTCCTAACCCTGAGGTCCCTAACTAACGCACACTCACCTTATCCACACCCTAACCCTAAGGTCCCTAACTATCGCACACTCCCCTTACCCGCTCCCTAACCCTAAGGTCCCTCACTATTGCACACTCACCTTACCTGCTCCCTAACCCTAAGGTCCCTAACTATCGCACACTCACCTTACCCAAAACTATCCCTAAGGTCCCTAACTATCACACACTCACCTTACCTCGGTCCATTCGCACACTTACCTTAACCCGATCCATCACCTTTGCACCACAGTCAAGGAAATAGCAAAGCCACAGAAACGGCCCACTGAATCCTTTCCCTAGGAAAATATTCGGTGTTCTGCAGCTTCGCTATTTCAAGCGTTCACTGAATAGGGGTCGATATTATAACATTCGAAGTTTTAAGACTTCGATGTTATAATATAGACCCTAGTATCCACCATACACATAGACCAACTTATGCTGATGCACTAAAAAGCAATCTTCCCAAACCTCAAAGACCTCTTAAGCCTGTAAACAGCAAGACCCATCCTCAGCAATCTCTAAAGCACTCACTAAAGGCAACACCAAACACCACACAGACACCACTGGAGCCTCAAGAGCAAAGCTCATTAGGGAAGCAAACACATTATCTAGGACTCTTGTTATAGGAGACTCCATTGTATGACACACACTTGCCTCACTTAGTTGCTTATCTGGAGCCAAGATCCAGAAGTTACACACATAATCAAGTTACTATTCCACAGGTACGAGTATGATTCTGTCATAGTCCACATGGGTGTTAATGACCTGAGACATACTTCCCAGGAGTATATGAAGAGAGACACTGTTGATCTCTCTCTGAATATGTGTCTCAGGCAGGTATGTGCCTTGCACTGTGCAGCATTCTACCTTCACCAAAGATGTATGTGCCTTGCATTGAGCAGCATTCCACCTTCACCAAAGATGATGCCACAGTATGAACAAAAGATGATTCACTTCACTAATTGGCTTAGTTTCCAATCTTTTCATAAGGATTCAATATTTGTCAGCATAGGAGGATACTGTTAATAACCACATTGCTTTGCAAAGGATGGTCTGCACCTGTCTCTCTTAGGCTTCCAAATATTGGCTAAAACATTATTCAACCCTTAGATCCTTTTTAGGCAATGTGAAATTGACAAACCTACTGACATAGCAAATAAAACTCAAAGAAACCTAAAGGTGTTACTGGTCAAAATTAGAAGCCTAAACAAGAAAGTCCACACCAAGTGTACACACTTGAGTTATCTGTTTGTGCATTGGTAAGTGGTGCACAAACATGAGCCACATTGCTACATCAGTAAAAATAATACTATATGGCATGTAGTGTATTCAAACTTAGGACCACGTGTATACCGGTCCTACACTTACACCTCTTACCACAAGAATGTTGGGGAAACAATTGTCTATGTTGCACTTCATTGCTGTAAACTGCAATGTCACAGCAGTAAAACAAAGGTTGCACACTCTGTACTAGAACCCAGTACTATTTGTACTCCAGGTGGGTTTTCATGATGGCAAAGGGCATTAATTGAATGTATCCAGTTACTATTTTTGGCTGTCTGCTTCATAGGTGGCTTGACACGCTTCGCACAAACCTGATAAACACAGCCATTACCTGCTTACACTATTTGCGCTACTCGGCACATCATGCAAAAAATGCAATGAAAAACTAGAAGAATGAAAAAGAAAACCTTAGTAATGGACACATATAAGTAAAATAAGTGTCTGGTGTCACATGTTAAGGTGCTTTCTGTACAAATCCACCACTATTCACTTCATTACTGCACCAAGTTAAGATATACAGCGATATGCCATAATATTGTTACAGAAGACATTCTAGGTTCAGGAATTACCTTGCAAATGCAGCAGTTGAGACAATTTTATTTCAAGCCTAGAATTTCTTTGTGTCTACTCCCATGGTATGGAAATATGCAGGAAAATGTAGAATACAAAAAGGAGAACACCAACTGCTGCAATACTGATTTTTAATTCTGGTACCTCGGCCTTCGCCTTCTCCTGGAATACATTTTGCTAAGTGCTCCACCCATTTTTATACAAATCTTTAATTAGATAATTAATGCACCATATTATTATTAATTTATTACCATGGTTTCATTACTACTTAAAGCAAACAAACTTGACATCTCTATGTAACATATTAATATGTTACATAGAGATGTCAAGTTTGTTTGCTTTAAGTAGTAATGAAACCATGGTAATAAATTAATAATAATATGGTGCATTAATTATCTAATTAAAGATTTGTATAAAAATGGGTGGAGCACTTAGCAAAATGTATTCCAGGAGAAGGCGAAGGCCGAGGTACCAGAATTAAAAATCAGTATTGCAGCAGTTGGTGTTCTCCTTTTTGTATTCTACATGCTCTTTTGGTGAAGAAGTGGAGGATTTGTGTATATTTTTGAATATGCAGGAAAAGACAGAATGTAGGCTACATGGATGCTTTATAGCTTGTTGAATAGCTCCACTGCACTGAAAATCACCTGCATATGCTGTAATTAGCAGCTATGTAAAACATCTGTTATTTTACTCAATACTCCATTAGTGCCCGGTGCTCACCTACATGCTGTGAACTCCATTAGTGCCCATTAGTGCATGGTGCTTACCTGGGCGGCCACGGTGGTGCAGTGGTTAGCATTGCCGCCTCACAGCAAGAGGTTCTCCGGTTCGATCCTCGGCTGGGGTGCCTTCTGTGTGGAGTCTGCATGTCCTCCCTGTGGTCGCGTGGGTTTCCTCCGGGTGCTCCGGTTTCCTCCCACATCCCAAAGACATGCTGCAGGTGGATTGGACACTCTAAATTGGCCCTAGGTGTGCATGTGAGTGTGCCTTCTGTGGAAGGTTGGGCGCCGGGCTGGCAACTCGACATCGTAAAACTCCACTGCCATTCAATGTGCGGACAAGGTGATCTGCTGTGGCGACCCCTAACCGGGAAAAGCCGAAAGAAGAAGAAGAAGAAGAAGAAGTGCATGGTGCTTACCTACATGCTGCTGCATGCACCGACACTGAAATAAGGTGAACACAAGGGATCTTATTACTTACAAATGTGCAGCTCAAAAAGTAGAGGGAAGGTTGCAGACCCTGTAGTAAAATCCAGGACTTTCTCTACTCTAGCTGTACACATACACATGCTGCCACAGGAATAGTTATGTGACCAGCACAAAGAAACCTGCCATTCATTGCTTTGTTTTCTGTGGTTGCGCTAAGCATTGCATCTCGCAAACAAGGATAAAAATTAAAAATATGAATGTTAACTTAATGTGGACAGATATGATGCATTTTATCAAACAAAGGATATGACAGAATTTGTGAATTGTGCACTGCTTACATGCAGTTTTACACTTCACAGACCTATATGTACACCTCTGTAAGTGTAACCTGGCACACACCCCTGATGTCATCATTCACTGTTACCATGCATTCAATACGAACACTGTGGAAGTGCCTACACAAAGTAAACATCCCTACATGGTTACAAATTTTGGAGATTCAGCAACTCTAATGAGTTTTGACCTCATTTGCATCTTCACTGTGCTGACAACCCTGAATCTACACAGTTGGTAACTATGTAGGCAAGGAAATTGAAGGGGAGTCCAATTTTGTATAGTCAAGGGAGGGTATTACTCAGGTATACATCTGTAAAGAGGAATGCAGGTTTGGGATTTTATGTTTAAGGTTTTACACTTTTAGCTGTCTACATTAGTTATGAGTACATTGTTCATTTGAGGGTTGGGGTGCAAAGCTGCATTTATGTCATGACACTTAATAATGAATTGTTGCTATTGTTAATATATTTTTTTTAGTATCCAACATGTCTGAGAATGTCATAATGTGCGTGGGGTTACATGTTAGGGTCTGTTCTGTACAAATGTATGGATGTTAACTTGCTCTTGTTTTCGTGTAGACTCCTTTGCATGGCTGTATTTGGAAAACCTTCAGTTACATGGCCAACATGAGCACGGACTCTACATGGTTACTTCACAGCTTGTTGAATTGCTCCACCATGTTGATTTCCTACATTAGCATATAATTCAGCTACGTATGCTGTAATTTGCAGGCCATGGAAGTTTCCATGTTCGCATGTGAGTGCACGCTGCTGCATGAAGTTTACTGAATCTAAAACTTTTAGCGGCTGTGTGCACATTGCGCTGCGACATGCACAGTCAACATTACTATGCAGGCTTTATTAAATCCACCCTATTTATTATTAGTAGTAGTATTTGTGTTTTGAACTTTTGAGTTAAATGATATGAAGTTTGGGATTTTGACATTTCAAGGTAATGTCATAAATCCCCAATGATATACCCACTTATTAATTGACTATGTTAATTATAATGGAATTTGGAATGAACAGCATAAAACTAATTTAGAGATGACAATATCTTAACTATCATACTGACAAAGCTAGAATTGTACTGATTCCCAGCCACGGATATACCCTCTGTCATGAACATAGATCATGATGCCATCACACTGAACCAAATTCAGTCATACAGGATCATTCTTTGACTCTTTAGCAATGCAATCTCTGATGCACTAAACGGCCTACTACAATCTGTTCAAGATACTATCAAAGGGCCAGTTCTAATGGCATATGATAATTAAGTGTTCCCTACAGCTCATACATATGAGCTCAGTTAGCAGCGTTTGTGTTTTTTGGATATGGCATGAGAATGATGGGTGCGTCCATCCTGGGGTGGGCAAAGCAGGACAAGGATTGCCATGATCCCTTCGAGAAGGCCAACACGTCATATGTTGACAGTAAAATAAATATATATTGTTAAGAAAAAAGATTATACTGATGCAGAATTTTAACAGGGGAAGTACACTGTTTCACATCTTGCATCACTCCATAATTATTGTAATGTCAATGTGATGGCATAGGACTATAGTCCAATCCAATGCAACCAATTAATGTCACAGCATGGGCTTTAAAATATGCACTCTTGGCACTAATTAATATCTGACAGGGACTCCAGTACCATGATTCATGGGTTCGTAGGTTCATAGGATGTTACTAGGCTATTGACCCAAGGGTTATTACAAGCCTAGACATTAAATCCTGGTATAATACTAGATGAGAGATATTGTATATGTCCAGGGTTTTTCTAGCAAGGACTACCCATATCCAGGAGGGAAGCCAGGGCAATCCTCAGCAGAAATTTATGGCTTCCCATCTATGCGTCCAGGTTGTGCTTAAACAAGGTCATGGAGGTGCTCTGCTTGATATAGATTGGAAGCCTATTCCAGAGGAGTAGCAACCTCTGAGAGATGTATCTGTCTCCCCAGCAGGTCCTGTTTATGTCACAGGCTAGAGTGAGGTCTCTGAAATGGGTGAATCTAGTCCCATTTGACTTACAGATGTGCTTCATTTCCATTAGATTTGGCTCAGAGATAGCCCTGTAAACCAGACATAAGTTGCCGCCTCTAAGTAGTCTATATGCTACTGAGTACAGTGACAGTGACCTCAGCTGTCCATATAAAACATGTGCTGGAGACCCTGAATTTTCTTAGTTAGAAATCTCTTAGGTCTCTCAAGTTGCAACAGGTGTCTGGTACAGTACATACCAAAGGGGACATTATATTCAATAATAGGCCTGATGAGGGATGAGTAAAGGGAAGTTATAACCTCTTTTGCTCATGAGGTGATGCCTTTGCTAATCAGGTGAGCAATGCAGAATGCCTTCCTCACCACAATAGATACATGGTGGTCAAAGTGGAGGTCACAGTCAACTTGTGTTGCCAGGTCTCTCACTACTGAAGTGGTACTTAGGGTATTATTGTTTATTTTATAATCAGCAGGGACATTGTTTTTACTGAAGAGAATGATGATGCAGACCATGGCTTTGACAACAATCATTGATCTGTGTTAGCCCCTTTTGAAGTATGCTGACATTGCTAGGTGATAAATGATAGCACCTAATTTGCAGGCATCCACAAACTTGGTTAGCCACAGCCCCTCCATTTTGGCCTGGACTTCTGAGAAGTATATGCCAAACAAGAGGGGGCCTAGCACTGACCCTTGTGGGGCCCCAATGGTGACAAGTCTGTTGGTATAGGCAAAGACTCCCGCTTTGAATTATTGTTGTCGATCTGTGAGCCAGAATGCAAACCACCTGACAACGTAAGGGTTGATATTCAAATGGGTTAGTTTGTCAAAGATGCCCAAATGTGGGATAGTGTCAAAGCCTTGGACAAATCAAGGTAGGCTGTGTGCATGGCTTTGCCCTCATCTATGGCTCTGGTCACATTCTCGAAGAAGTCCACCATGTTTAGCAGGCATGACCTGCCCTTGACAAAAACCAAACTGGGATGTATCCAGGGTTTGGAGGTCACCTATATCCTTATTTATGAGGTCCATGATGATTTGTTCTATTGCCTTACACATGAGCCTGGTTAAACGTATGGGTCTATAGTTACCCGGGTTTGTTGCCAAGCCACCCTTGTGGAGCAGGATAACAGTCACTGTTTTGCATTCAGTGGGGACAAAGCCAGTATTCAGGCTGTGGTTGAATAGAGTACCTAATAGAGTAGCTAGCTCTTGTTTTAGAACATTAAGAATGCAGCCTGGAATGCCATCTGGTTCCATGGAGGCTATGTTCTTAGCCTTGGAGAAAACATTGATAACTTGCTCTTTGGAGATGCAGAGAGGAGAAGATGATGAAGATACAGTTTGTAGTATGCTTGGGGGTGGGAGGATAGCAGGTGAAATTTTTGCCAGAACTGTCTACTAGCAGGTTTGCAATTTGCACACGCTCAGTGTGTGTGATGCCATTCACAATTAGTTCAGCACACATCTGAGTCCTACCTTTTAGGTTGTGGATATAGTTGAAGAGAGCCTTATGGTTATCCTTGGCTATGGTTACTAAGTTTTTCTCAATTGCTCTTTGAAGATTTTAAATGTTGTCCTATTTGCTTGTTTAGGCCGAGGAGGGTGCTCTTCCAGTTCTGGGATCTCACTTTTGTATTTTTACACAGCAGCTTCTTTCGCTTACTGTATAATTTCTTAATGCTAGACATCCACCAGGATGGTTTGTTTTTCTTTGGATCTTGCTTTAATCCTATCTGGCATGGCTGTGTCTATACATTTATGTAGATGTTTATTCAGGGCATCAGTGTATACCTTAGTATAGCCGTCAATGCCATCTGTGGAAACTGTAGCTTGGAAGTTGATTATACCTTTCCTTAGGAGGGTATAGCTAGCTTTGGTGATTTTTTTTTTTTTAGCCTGACTTCTCTGGGGAGTTCTGGTGCTATTGCTACTTTAAAAATGACTGATTTATAGTCAAATTTAACTAGTTTGGGCCCTACACTTGAGGCATTGCATCGGTCACTCATATTGGTGAGGACAAGGTGTAGAATATTGGAGCCCTTGTGGAGTGGTGCAGTATTTGTTGCAGGGCATTTGAGTTAACAAAGTCCAGGAACTTTTGTGTGAGTGAGTTTGAGCTCATATAAGTTTCCCAGTTAATGGAAGGATAGTTGAAGTCACCCATGGCTAGGGTGTTAGGTTGTATCTTAATTGTCCCAAGTAGGTCTAAATAAGCTATGCTGGGCAACTTGGGTCATGTAAGGGACCTGTAACTGACAATTACCTGAAGGGGGGTCTTACCTGTGGTAATTTGAATTTGGAGTAGCTCCACAGAGCTTTCTTGTTAATGAGTCTAGAGGTGTAATTATCTTTAACGAAGATAGATACTGTCAAAGGAAAAACAACTTCAAAAAGATCAACACATGGCAGGTTCAGGTTAAGGCACTTTAATCTTGCAGCAAGGAGACAAAAACATGCTAATACAGAGTTTGTCTAACTAGAATCAGGAAGTGAAGCCATTCTTATACATTTCTTACAAGACATTGCCTACTAAGCTGACGTAATAAATCACAAGTTCTTACAATATTATTTCATAGCAGCTGTTTGTCCATGATTTTCTGCTGGCACTATCAAGTTTATAAAAAAACTTCCTAAGAAAAACAACGTGGCCTTGGAGACCACCGGTTAGATACAACTTCTCACTATATGATGTTACCATTCAAGGTACTATGACTAATTCAAGCAAGCACAGATTATAGTTCATTTCTTCAAGCAGTCTTTTTTCAACTGTAGCTATCTTTTCTGCAGCTGTGCATGTTCTCATAACATGAACAGAGCTGATTGTTCAAGTTCAATAACATTATAGAAAACAGTATTGTTCTATTCATTATTTTCCTGACTTAGCAGATAATCACCTGCTTCTCAGTAAATTTCCAAAAGGCATAAACATGAATTTTGCTGTGCTAGCAAATACTAGGTCAGAGAGCATCGTGCAGTTTCAGAAAGCATCTTGTAGTTTCATACAAAACTAAGCTGTACATAAAATAGAATGAAATGTGTTAATCCTTTTAGCTTCTAATAAGCACTAAACATATACATTAATACATATTTTTCTGACAGATACCCTACCTCCTTTGGTTCTCACACCTTCGATTTGTGGTCTGAAAGTGAGGAAGGCATTGTAGTTTTGCAAGGCTGAGGTACTTTCTGCAGCCTTGAGTCAGGTTTCTGTGACTGCACAGATGTCAGAATCTTCCAGTGAGAGGTGTGCTTCCAGAGTGCAGTTTCTGATTTAAACTTTTAGCAGCATGACCTTTAGTTTCTTTGTGTTTGATAGTTTCACATTGGGAGTTTTGTTGTTGTGATCTAGCCTAAAAAGGACACTTTGGGGGAGGCAAGTGCCTTAGCCAGTGACTGAAAGTCTAAAAGTGCCAGGTGAAGACCATCTCTGGCAGAGCAGTGTGGTCTATCCACCATGTCGTCCCAGGCTGACAGGAGCTGGATCCCCTTAAAATAACACCAGAAACTAAAGTCAATTATTGAAGTCAATCATTTTCTGTTTATATTGTGGTATCATCCTAGACAAGGGTAAAATGCTGCTCAAAGTTAGGTATTTACCCACCTGGAACACATAGTTAGAGAGCTCAATCATGTCTCTTTTCATATAGTCCAGAGAGGTATATCTCATGTCGTTCACACCAACATGAACTATGGAGGAGTCATAATGGTACTTGTTGTTAAGAGACTTGTGTGCATGTGTAATAAGGTCAATCCTTGCACCAGACAGGCAGCTGATCGTAACCTTTTCCCTGTTCAACCTGGTTTGTGGGGAGACTGTATGTCTCACTATAGAGTCGCCTATAAGTTAAACATTTGGAATAGTTGTGCATTGCTTTAAGGGCTTATTTGATGAGACACAGATGCTAGTGTTGTTATGTCTTGGGTGCTTTGGGTGTTGTGTTAGATGTAGCATGTTTGTATTTTGGAGGTCTCTGGTGTTTAGGCAGGTTTCTGGACAGTACCTCTGCATATGAAGGTTTATGTGTTGGCTGCATATTATGAATAGGAGTCATGGCGTGTGAGCTGACAACCTGTTTAGTGTTGTTGTTCTGGACATGAGAGAGCAGTGATTCCAGATTCTTCGTGTAGGAGCATCTCTCGCAAATTGTACTTGAGTGACTTAGGAGTAAGAAGTTGTCAGTGTACATGAAGCAGTTGCTACAGCGCCTCAAAAAATGCATGCTCACCAGGCTGGCAGGAGAAAGAGGGAAACTGACAGTTCATAATGCAAGGTTTGAACGTGGTATCACAATAGATAAGGGGAAAACAATGTGGGTATCAGGCAGGGAGCTATTTTAGAGTACATAACCTATGGAGGTGTACAGTAGGAGGTCTATAAATGAGGGGATCTAGAGGGTCAGATATTGATAGGTTTGTTTGTGTCTTTCGGCTTTTGCAGGTTAGGGGTTGCCACAGCGGAACTCCATCCCGCTAATGATTGGCAGTAGATTTTTACATGCTGGCTTGCTGGGCCTAACGCACAACATTCAACGAAGGAACGCCCATTCACGCATGTCGACACACAGAAGACGCTCTAAATGAGAATCGAACGGGCAATGTCTAACTGTGAGGCGACAACGCTACCGCAGCACCTAAGAAGTAAAATCTCTGTCAAATGATAAGCACCACTGACAGCCAAATAATAAGTGGGGAAGTTTTCCTTAAGTGTATAAGGTAAATGTGAACTGTTGCTTCCATTTCAGTCCAACCCTTGCCTTACCCAAATATGTTTTACACTGAACAGCTGTAGAGCAGAATTATAATCACTTATACTGAAAAGGAAAATTTCCATTCCCCAAGGTGTCTTTAGACCTCTTCAACTTAAACAAAAAAAAAAAAAACTTGGAAAAATGCAGGATAAAGATTCCAAAGTTGACATTTGCTTTGTCTCTTCAATAAAGTGGTAAATGCTTGGGATATGATTACATATGTACAGTTATTAAAACATAGATGCAGAATGCACATCACAGATTCCAGCGTCTGATTGAGAATCAGCTATTTGAAAAATACTGGCTTTTTTAATAGGTGGTAGGATCTCAACATTTATAAAACAGCAACTAAAATCCAGAAGTCAAAAAAAATAACCCAGGTTAGAAATTCCATTTATTGTAGCCTGTTAGTAATCTGTTTGACATGGCCCAACCATTTCATTATAAATCATTACATCAATCAATAATCTGTTTGCTATGGCTCAAAAAGTTGGTGCTGGTATATAATTTTAATTTAGCTTTATATAAAGTGCATAGGAAATAGACTCTGTAGGAACTTGATCGTGAACTAAAGATCAGTAGTACTGGATATAGGATTGTAGGAAATCTGTTATAAGCAATTTACTTCCCCCTATGGACCATGACAATTTCCTCTTGAAATTCCAGGATGTGCCACTTCTGGTTACATAGATGAATAAAGCTCTGACTATGCAGTGGGCAATCAAGGTTCATTTAACAGTTCTGGCTTCTATTGCATCTTGTGCATTAATGGAAAGCATGGCTGTTTTATGGAGAATAGTTGGACTGGTGTTATTCAGGGTCAAAATCTCTCACAGATGAGGTCGCTAAACAGACTATGAGGTAGCCTTCATTGTGGGTACATGGGAGCATGCAGTTACACAGGAATGGCCACTACAGCCAACACTCTGATATGCATCACATGGCCCCTACCCAGGGTAGGGGTTAAAGATTATACAGTATGCCACCAAAAAAAACAAAAAAAAAAAACCCACCAGCGCCAAAGATGAGAATCAAATATATTTTGATAAATAACTTTTGAGACCTAAAAAAAAAAAAAAAAAAAAAAAAAAAAATGTTCAACCAGAGAACTGGCTTTTTCATTTCTGAATAGACTAACATTCACAGTATATTTTATATACATAAACTGAACCACATATCTCACCTGTTAAAACATTTAGCTGACTAATACCTAGCCTGAGTGGAATTTTCAAACACCCTGACACCTGCATAGTCCCCGGATGGACAGCTTTTGTCTGAGCTAATTTAATAACAAGTAAAGTAATAAGTGTAGTGTTTCCACCTACCTGTAAACAAATGTTTATATATCAAGAACAGTAATAATTACAAAGAAAGATAAAACACAAAAGTTCGTCTGCACACACTCCTCTTCATAATAATGATATTGACATAAGGGTGATTTCATACTGAATTAGTAGTTGGATAATGCATATATATTGTATTTATACCAGCAATTAATATCTCTCTAACCATAGTAGATAGACCCCCAACTATCAGTATGACATCTCTTCGTGTAAATGATCTCTTCAGTTTGCTGAAAACTAGTTTTGTAGGTATCACTTCATTTTAAGATGTTCATACAATTATTATTTGTATGCATATTTGAATATTTACTAGAAAAATAATTGAATATCTGCAATTCATTACTAGTTAGACTATCTATTAGAGCAAAGTTTTTCCAGCATTGTGTATGATTCCTTTTGATACCATGGAGTACAATATAAACACCTTCTGGTTCATGTTATTAATATTATTATTAACATATGCCACCTAACCATAATATTTATTGAAAATAACCCACATTTTTCAGGTACCAAATACCCCACTTGGCTCACGAACCATTGCTATCCTGTATACTGATTGGGCATATGAAATCCTGCTCCTCAATGCATCTATGTGTATAATGCCTGAGATGTTTACATTAATATGATAGTTATGCATATACTCATATTTTATTATTTATTTTATTTATTGTGTATTTCATTGGGTAGACAGGTTACCACAATCAGGGTGCAGAAGCAAGACAGAACGTAAACTATTTTCATATGTAGTCACAGTTTCCAGCATTGCGGATTACAGAGTTCAACATTACAGCACTACAGATTACATGTTATCGAGTTATTTATGTTATAATACAATTTGTCACTTGCAGAGGTGGTACATTATTGCTTTTTCTAGCAGACCAGTAGAATACCTTTCTAGGTAAAGACAACTAAGACTAAAGTATTACTAGGAAAAGGTATCGGTAGGGTGCCATTTGCGTTAAGGAAGTAGGAAGCGAAGGAAAAGAATGGAGCGTAGTGGAAATGGATGAATACAAAAACCTGCAAATACATTTTATGTATATATTCTGTTGTATACCTGCATACTCACTTAATCACCATAATTTCTACCGATTCAAATGTCCATTATTTGTTTACATACTTGTAGTGATGTAAATGCCTGTATGTCTATCACTACACTGCATTTTTCTGCTATTGCTGGATTCTTCCTTAGTACATGTATTAACTTCAATGAATGTGATTTATCTCCATCCCAGGCCTAACTTGAAAATTGTTATCTGCATAAATACTCTGGCCCAGTTAGCAAATAAACAGACACATGGATAATAAATATGTACTTATTTACACAGTGTATAGAGGTTGACTTCTGCTTTATTAATTAGTAAGTATGAATATCTTCTAAGTGGTGGTTAGCAGAGACAGTGGGTCAGTGGCAGCTTCTGCAGCACTATGGAAGATTTCATTTGATGCCATAAAGTAACACATGCACTCCTTCTGGTTTAAAAGTCACTACCTGGAAAATTTAATAGAGAACATATTCATAACTAGGAAAACTTCACACTTTCTCACTGACTAACCGCACCATTTCTGTGAAATGTTGTTCCACAATACCAATATGTGGACACTGCTCTACATATTGTCATAAAATATGCAAAGATGCATAAGTATCATATTGATTGCTAAACAAGTGAAACTATCAGTGCCAAAATCTCTCAGAGCATCACTGTTTGATTCTCGGCCTGGGTACCTTCTGTGCAGAGTCTGCATGTCCTCCCTGCATTCGTGTGGGTTTCCTCTGGGTGCTCCAGTTTCCTCCCACATTAGAAAGACATGCGTCTGGACTGTTTCTTCCCAGGCCTCTGCTGAAAATTGGCTTTGTTCCAAATCAGACTTTTCTGGTAAACAAATGTTAAATAAATAAATAGTATTTCAGGCAAGGTGAACATATTGACAAATATGGCATTCCAGAGTAATAACACTGGTTATGACTACAATGCAACAGTCCACTTTATAGTCATTGGTAATAACAAAACAACTTGCCAAAAATTTACCCCACTACATACTTCACTTTTTACTTCCAAATACATATGCTGCAACACACTGTGACTGCCCATCCCTAAACATATAGATCTGGCCACTAATTATACACACTTTATTAACTCTATAAGTATACCTCAGATGCTTGACGGTGACCAGATGAATGAATCACTATATAATAACCACAGTAGTGTATATTTCACCTCATTATTGTCAGACCCATACACTGCACTCTTATTACAAACCTTCATATGGTGACATGTTCATCAATTACAGACAGTTTATTTGCTGTGTACACATCAGATGTCTGATTGTAATCAAATTAATTAATACAGAAATAATAGCTACATTAAAATTTTAGTTTAACTCTCTCAGATGCATACACTGCAATCCATGTACTGAAATTGACTGTGAGCATCTCAGATGTGTGACTATCATCAAAAGAATGAATAGCTTGTTTCTGCAATGCAACCCATGACAAACCTAGAAAGAAAGAAAGCCAAAAAGAGTCAGGAATAGCAATAAGGCAAGTCATGGTTTAGGCTGCTTCATGTACTGTGTAAAAACAATGTGCTTGACACGTCTACTCTTAAAACTCAGAAAATATGATATAAATAATGATTGCAAAATAAATGGTCATATTATAAAAAGACACACCCTGGTATTCACAATGATTGTCCATGCTGGTGTGGGTTGATAAATTAGCATTATGGAGTGACTCTCTGATCAGAGATGTAGTAAAGCCACACTGAGAAACACGTATTGGCCCATTATGGTATCTCTGATTTGATCACTCTGCTATCACATCTGATATGGTGTTCTCCCTAACAGTTGGGTCGCATTTCATTGAATGAAATTACGATTCTACAAAATGCAATCTTGCGACCCCTTTTTCCTGAAAGTGCATTTTTTCAAAAATGCACTTTCACAAAAGAGCAATTAAGCAAAAACCAAATAAAACACACAACAAAAAAAACAAGACAACACTAAGCACATGTATGCAGGGGGGAAGCCCCCCTGTACTCCCCATACCCCTGCTACTTATATATTCTCATTCGGAGATCGCACTACAGTGGGGAAAAGGGAATATTCCCTTATCCCTGCTGTGCCACGATCTAAGCAACAACCTTCGTTGCTTTTTACTTAGTTGCTTTTACGCGAAAGTGCATTTTCGAAAAAATGCAGTCTCGGGGAAAAAGGGGTCACCTAATTGCGTTTCAAAGAAAACTAATTTCGATGGGTCGAGGTAGACCCATACATATATACATTTCCAGCCATTCAAACAAACACACACACATCCATGTATCCATAAATAGGTCCTCACACACACTCATGGAAGAACTCACCACACACCAGCCTCCATGCCCCAATACACACATACACACACATACAGAGTCAGTATCCACTATCTAATTCCCACAGTGCATCCATCCAGACAGATGTAAACACGTACCACAGAAAGATGGAATTCACGTTTTTCCTCCTAGAGCAAAAAATTAAGTTTGCAGAGTGAGTCTCTCAATTGCTCTACCAAATAATTGGGACCTGTCACCATTTCCTGGAAAGACTGCAACACTGGTCACTACCCCGATTCCTGAATTTGCATTCACCTTCCCCAGTGAGACCACTCTCTGTGTTATGGCCTCTGGAAGAAGAAATTCAAACAGATGTCAAACTCACCAAGCTGAGTAAAGAGAAAACTCACAGTCAGCTGTTTATCAGTGGTAGGGATCCATCAGATCATGCATGAACTCAGGTCACTGGATCACAAGTACCAGTATTGCTCAGTAATAGACCATGTTTATGTAAATGACCGAAGACATGCCCCCTTGGCTATATGAAGAGAGATATGGTGGAGCTCTCAAATTATGTGTCATAGGTTGATATGACCATAAGCAGAGTGCTACCTTCTCCAGGGATGATGCCACTTATGTGTCATAGGTTGATATGACCATGAGTAGAGTATTACCTTCTCTAGGGATGATGCCACTAACATTTCATAGGTTGATATGACCATGAACAGAGTACTACCTTCTCTAGGGATGATGCCACTTACGTGTAATAGGTTGATACAACCATGAGCAGAGTACTACCTTCTCTAGAGCTGATGCCACTTATGTGTCATAGGTTGATATGACCATGAGCAGAGTACTACCTTCTCTAGGGATGATGCCACTTATGTGTCATAGGTTGTTACGACCATGAGCAGAGTACAACCTTCGCCAGGGATGACGCCACTTACGTGTAATAGGTTGATACGACCATGAGCAGAGTACTACCTTCTCCAGGGATGACGCCACTTACGTGTAATAGAAGTCACACCAGGAAGTCCAAAAAGAGAACGCCAGCAGACTGTATTCTTTAATATGAACGCAGTTTTATTTTTTTATGAAAAAGCGTTTTCGCCACAAAAAAGCAATGCAGCTTCTTCAGATGAACATACAAAAAACTCAATGAGTTTAAGTACACACACAACCGGAAATATAAGTTACGTCACTAGATGGTCAATTAACCTATTATCTCACAACACGTTACAAAAACATTCCCCACAAGTATTAATGCAACACTACATCTTTGAAGTAATAGCTTGACAGTAAAATCAGTTATAAAAGTCACTCATAAAAAACATTAAATACCTCAATTATAAAATTTAGGAAAATAAAATTAAAATATTAATCAAAATGAATAACAAAAAACTATCTCAAGTAACTACGTAGTTTTAAAACTGCATTTATATTACAGTTTTCATTGAGTCCCGGAGCTTTAAAGGCATTCAAAGATAATTGCCATTCAAGCTCACGGGACTCTAACATCAATGACATTGGCCCACCTCTAATGCTCCCTTGTAAATGGTCAGTACCCATAAAGACAAAAGAGTGTCCTGGATTTTTGTCAATATGCTTAGCTAGAGCATTACCCCCCTTATTTTTCTTTATAGCGTATATATGCTGGTAAATACGCTCTCTGAGTTTGCGGTCCGTCTTCCCAATATAGAAGGCTGGACAGCAAACACAGTATGCAGCATAAACAACAGAACTGGTTTGACAGTTAATCTTGTGTTTAATGTGGAATTTCCTATTCCCAATGTTAAAGGAATTCCCAGGTTTAATGTACTTGCAATAATTACAAGAACCACACTTGAATGTCCCTTTTTGCCTAGAAAACGAAAATTCATTGCCTTTTCTTTGTACCAGTTCTTTAAGATTACTATCCCTTTTAAATACTATTAAAGGAGACAAACCCAATTTTTCAGCAAGGTCAGCTGAACCAGAAATAAAATGCCAGTTCTTTTTAATAATGGACATGATAGCCATGGCATTCACATTAAACGTAATAATGAAGCTAAGGTTGAACTGTTTTTCATCATATATGTCATCCAAATTTTGAACTTCATTTAATGAAGTGTCACCTGGTGATGTTAGAACATCCTGAATAACAATGCTCAAAGGAGTAGACTGGTCTAAAAGGGGCTTGAAATAACCCTCAGTCCTTTTCAAGCTAACCTCATTAAACAACTCATCAAACAGTTTGGTAGGATAACCACGTTTACAAAACATATCCTTCAAAAGAGAGCATTCACTGAGAAAGCCAGTTAAAGTACTGCACATTCTTACAGCTCGGACCAGCTGACCCTTTATAATAGCCCTTTTCTGTCTATATGGGTGTGAACTCGAGAAATGCAACAAGGAGTTGCAGTAGGTCGGCTTTCTGTAAATGGAAGATGTTAATACATCAAGCCCCTTACCCAACTTGACATCTAGGTAGTCTATCTCCTTTGTAGAAAAGTTCAAAGTAAACTTCAAGAAAGTGGTGGTTTTATTGATAGTATTTACAAAAGCGTCAGCACTCTCATTATCACCTTTAAAAAGGATGAAAATATCATCCAAGAATCTAGTGTAAAGGTGATAAATTTCATCATTTCAGGATTACTGAAAACAAAATGCTTCTCCCAAAAAGCGACAAAGAGATTCGCCACACTAGCACCACAGGGTGAGCCCATGGCCACACCCTGTTTTTGCAAGTAAATCTCCTTGTCAAAAATAAAAAAATTGGATGTGAGGACAATTTCCAATAGCTCAGAGACCAAATTAATATCTGACTTTGGTGCCCCCATTTCGGTCAACAATACCCCAATCCATTCCACTGCTTCTATATGTGGAATGGAGGTATACAAATCTATTACATCAATTGTTAGGAAGTTATTGCGGCCATCAAAAGGTATTTTATTAATATTACTTAAGAATGACCATGAGTCCTTACATATGCTTGGAATTTGTCTGATGTATTTAGACAAAATATTATCTATGAGCCTTGAACACGGGTGAGTCATCGATGAACGACCGTCAACTAAGGCTCTCATGGGAGGATTTGAGGCATCCTTATGGATTTTAGGGATGCCAAACATGACAGGGATTTTAGCTGGAAAGATATCAGTGAAATTGTATAAATCAATATCTATTTTTTCACCCAAATATAGATCCCTGTAATAGCCTCTAATACGACCATGAGTGACATTAACCTCGTTCAAAGAGGCCTCACCGTAAGCTGGGCTGTTCAAAATAAGGTGCATTCTATCCTTATAATCAAGCTCATCCATGATTACTAGGCCCCCTCCTTTATCCGGTTTAACTACACGGATAGGTAATTCACTCAAATGGCGAAGGCCTGCTGCTTGCTCTTTGGTAATGTTGAACTTAGAAAAGTCAATCTTACCCTGTGTTGATGAAAATAAATGCCTAATATCAACTTCACACATGTTCTCAAACAGTTGTAAATTGCCATGCAAGGGTGGGTTAAATAAACTAGGCATTTTAAGACCAAGCAATGCATTAGTAACATGGTCACTGAAAAAGTTTCAAATTCAGCTTACGAGTGAAAATTTTCAAGTCAATAATAGCCTTAGCCAAGTTACCAGTGGTAGATGGAACAAAGGTGTAGCCCAATGCTAGTAATTCAACTAGATCTTGTTCAATATCAACCATGGAGAAGTTGTAGATCTTGAAATCACCCTTTAGATTAGTAATTATCCTAGGGCCATCAGATACTGGATCATCAATAGAAGGGTAGGCAGAAGTTAATGGTATCTGTTCGTATTCGTCGCCGCCAAATTCGCCTTGTTGCTCCGTGTCCCTAAAAAAACCCTTCCATTGTTGTAGGGATATCCACCTTTTTTAGCATGGCCGTTCTTCGAATTTTTATTTGCCATACCCCTGTTTTTCCTCCTGACCACTGGATTAAAATTATCCTCCGATTCATTCAGGGGGTCCAATCCACCCTCATCGTCTCCACGGTCTCTAGATGGAATTGGATCGTTCACACCATGTTGCCCTTGGTCCAGTGACCTGATTTCCAAGTTAGGGTAGGCTTTCTTTTGTTGGTAAGCCAATCTGTCCCTGATCAGCTTCTTGTTTTTATTTGCCCTTAATTTTTCTAAAAGAGCATCTATACTAACAAAAATACGATTATAATCGTAATTAAACTGCAAAAAATCAGTATCAACTTTAATAACTGAGTCCAACATGTTGATTTCTTCAGTTAATTTACAAATATGAACAGAATAGTGCTTAATAATAAGCTGTAGAAGTTGTTCCCCCTGTTCCTGGAACAAGTTCCTAAGGTCTGTAAAAAAAGAAAGATCATATAACAGTCCAGAGGGAGAAAAATTATTTCTTAAACCTTTTGGAATTAAGTGCTCGTTTAAGCATTGCTGGAAATAGGCCGACTCAAGCTGTAACTTCTTGAGTTTGACCAGCTTAGCGTCAAGCACTTTAAGTTTGTCAGATAAACTACCGGCTTGCCCGCCGTTGCTGTTGGAATCAGTTCCAAAGCTGTCATTGCTAGTTAAAAACGTGAAAGTACCTGTATTGCCCATCCATTCGGATTAAAGTTATTAAAGTTGATACTGATTTTTTGCAGTTTAATTACAATTAATTACGATTATAATCGTATTTTTGTTAGTATAGATGCTCTTTTAGAAAAATTAAGGGCAAATAAAAACAAGAAGCTGATCAGGGACAGATTGGCTTACCAACAAAAGAAAGCCTACCCTAACTTGGAAATCAGGTCACTGGACCAAGGGCAACATGGTGTGAACGATCCAATTCCATCTAGAGACCGTGGAGACGATGAGGGTGGATTGGACCCCCTGAATGAATCGGAGGATAATTTTAATCCAGTGGTCAGGAGGAAAAACAGGGGTATGGCAAATAAAAATTCGAAGAACGGCCATGCTAAAAAAGGTGGATATCCCTACAACAATGGAGGGTTTTTTTTAGGGACACGGAGCAACAAGGCGAATTTGGCGGCGACGAATACGAACAGATACCATTAACTTCTGCCTACCCTTCTATTGATGATCCAGTATCTGATGGCCCTAGGATAATTACTAATCTAAAGGGTGATTTCAAGATCTACAACTTCTCCATGGTTGATATTGAACAAGATCTAGTTGAATTACTAGCATTGGGCTACACCTTTGTTCCATCTACCACTGGTAACTTGGCTAAGGCTATTATTGACTTGAAAATTTTCACTCGTAAGCTGAATTTGAAACTTTTTTTCAGTGACCATGTTACTAATGCATTGCTTGGTCTTAAAATGCCTAGTTTATTTAACCCACCCTTGCATGGCAATTTACAACTGTTTGAGAACATGTGTGAAGTTGATATTAGGCATTTATTTTCATCAACACAGGGTAAGATTGACTTTTCTAAGTTCAACATTACCAAAGAGCAAGCAGCAGGCCTTCGCCATTTGAGTGAATTACCTATCCGTGTAGTTAAACCGGATAAAGGAGGGGGCCTAGTAATCATGGATGAGCTTGATTATAAGGATAGAATGCACCTTATTTTGAACAGCCCAGCTTACGGTGAGGCCTCTTTGAACGAGGTTAATGTCACTCATGGTCGTATTAGAGGCTATTACAGGGATCTATATTTGGGTGAAAAAATAGATATTGATTTATACAATTTCATTGATATCTTTCCAGCTAAAATCCCTGTCATGTTTGGCATCCCTAAAATCCATAAGGATGCCTCAAATCCTCCCATGAGAGCCTTAGTTGACGGTCGTTCATCGATGACTCACCCGTGTTCAAGGCTCATAGATAATATTTTGTCTAAATACATCAGACAAATTCCAAGCATCTGTAAGGACTCATGGTCATTCTTAAGTAATATTAATAAAATACCTTTTGATGGCCGCAATAACTTCCTAACAATTGATGTAATAGATTTGTATACCTCCATTCCACATATAGAAGCAGTGGAATGGATTGGGGTATTGTTGACCGAAATGGGGGCACCAAAGTCAGATATTAATTTGGTCTCTGAGCTATTGGAAATTGTCCTCACATCCAATTTTTTTATTTTTGACAAGGAGATTTACTTGCAAAAACAGGGTGTGGCCATGGGCTCACCCTGTGGTGCTAGTGTGGCGAATCTCTTTGTCGCTTTTTGGGAGAAGCATTTTGTTTTCAGTAATCCTGAAATGATGAAATTTATCACCTTTTACACTAGATTCTTGGATGATATTTTCATCCTTTTTAAAGGTGATAATGAGAGTGCTGACGCTTTTGTAAATACTATCAATAAAACCACCACTTTCTTGAAGTTTACTTCGAACTTTTCTACAAAGGAGATAGACTACCTAGATGTCAAGTTGGGTAAGGGGCTTGATGTATTAACATCTTCCATTTACAGAAAGCCGACCTACTGCAACTCCTTGTTGCATTTCTCGAGTTCACACCCATATAGACAGAAAAGGGCTATTATAAAGGGTCAGCTGGTCCGAGCTGTAAGAATGTGCAGTACTTTAACTGGCTTTCTCAGTGAATGCTCTCTTTTGAAGGATATGTTTTGTAAACGTGGTTATCCTACCAAACTGTTTGATGAGTTGTTTAATGAGGTTAGCTTGAAAAGGACTGAGGGTTATTTCAAGCCCCTTTTAGACCAGTCTACTCCTTTGAGCATTGTTATTCAGGATGTTCTAACATCACCAGGTGACACTTCATTAAATGAAGTTCAAAATTTGGATGACATATATGATGAAAAACAGTTCAACCTTAGCTTCATTATTACGTTTAATGTGAATGCCATGGCTATCATGTCCATTATTAAAAAGAACTGGCATTTTATTTCTGGTTCAGCTGACCTTGCTGAAAAATTGGGTTTGTCTCCTTTAATAGTATTTAAAAGGGATAGTAATCTTAAAGAACTGGTACAAAGAAAAGGCAATGAATTTTCGTTTTCTAGGCAAAAAGGGACATTCAAGTGTGGTTCTTGTAATTATTGCAAGTACATTAAACCTGGGAATTCCTTTAACATTGGGAATAGGAAATTCCACATTAAACACAAGATTAACTGTCAAACCAGTTCTGTTGTTTATGCTGCATTCTGTGTTTGCTGTCCAGCCTTCTATATTGGGAAGACGGACCGCAAACTCAGAGAGCGTATTTACCAGCATATATACGCTATAAAGAAAAATAAGGGGGATAATGCTCTAGCTAAGCATATTGACAAAAATCCAGGACACTCTTTTGTCTTTATGGGTATTGACCATTTACAAGGGAGCATTAGAGATGGGCCAATGTCATTGATGTTAGAGTCCCGTGAGCTTGAATGGCAATTATCTTTGAATGCCTTTAAAGCTCCGGGACTCAATGAAAACTGTAATATAAATGCAGTTTTAAAACTACGTAGTTACTTGAGATAGTTTTTTGTTATTCATTTTGATTAATATTTTAATTTTATTTTCCTAAATTTTATAATTGAGGTATTTAATGTTTTTTATGAGTGACTTTTATAACTGATTTTACTGTCAAGCTATTACTTCAAAGATGTAGTGTTGCATTAATACTTGTGGGGAATGTTTTTGTAACATGTTGTGAGATAATAGGTTAATTGACCATCTAGTGACGTAACTTATATTTCCGGTTGTGTGTGTACTTAAACTCATTAAGTTTTTTGTATGTTCATCTGAAGAAGCTGCATTGCTTTTTTGTGGCGAAAACGCTTTTTCATAAAAAAATAAAACTGCGTTCATATTAAAGAATACAGTCTGCTGGCGTTCTCTTTTGGGACTTCCTGGTGTGACTTCTACTTGTTTTTTCACTTGTGTTCTGGTTACTTACGTGTAATAGGTTGATATGACCATGAGCAGAGTACTACCTTCTCTAGGGGTAATGCCACTTATGTATCATAGGTTGATATGACCATGAGCAGAGTACTACCTTCTCCAGGGATGATGCCACTTATGTGTCATAGGTTGATATGACCATGAGCAGAGTACTACCTTCTCCAGGGATGACTCCATGTATGTGTAATAGGTTGCTATGACCATGAGCAGAGTACTACCTTCTCTAGGGATGACGCCACTTACGTGTAATAGGTTGATATGACCATGAGCAGAGTACTACCTTCTCCAGGGATGATGCCACTTACGTGTAATAGGTTGATACAACCTTGAGCAGTGTCCTACCTTATCCAGGGATGACACCACTTACGTGTAATAGGTTGATACGACCATGAGCTGAGAACTACCTTCTCTAGGGATGATGCCACTTATGTGTCATAGGTTGATACGACCATGAGCAGAGTACTACCTTCTCTAGGGATGATGTCACTTATATGTCATAGGTTGATACAACCATGAGCAGAGTACTACTTTCTCCAGGGATGACGCCACTTATGTGTAATAGGTTGATACGACCATGAGCAGAGTACTACCTTCTCTAGGGATGATGCCACTTATGTGTCATAGGTTGATATGACCATGAGCAGAGTACTACCTTCTCTAGGAATGATGCCACTTACATGTCATAGGTTGCTATGATCTTGAGCAGAGTAATACCTTCCCCAGGGATGATGCCACAATATGAACAGAAGGTGATTGACTTTAAGAATTGGCTTAATATTTGGTGTCAATCCAGGGGGGTACAATATCTATCAGAATGGGAGGGTATGATCAGTAGAAAACACTGCTTTGCCAGAGATGGTCTGTACCTGACCCGTCTGGGCTTTTGAATATTGGCTAAAACATTGATCTCCCACATCATGCCTTTTGTAGGCAATGCCAAACTGAAAAGCCTTCTGACATATGAATGCCAAACATAGAAAATCTAAAGTTGTTACTGTTCAATGCCAGAAGACTAAACAAGAAACTCAACTCCCTTCAAGCTCTCCTCACCCTGGAGAATGCAGACATTTGTGCAGTTTCTGAGACATGGTTTAAAACTATTGAGAGCACCCTGGCAGTGCAGAGCTACAATGCCTTCCACACATTTAGACTAGCTACTGCACAGGCAGACTAAAGGTGGAGGTGTCTTGCTTTACATCAAAACAAGCGTACTACAAGGCTGGCCAAACAGGATGATGCACTTGAGCTTCTCCGTGTCCAAATTAACATAGGCAAAGTTCCATACCATATCCTTGCAAGCTATAGGTCTCCTACAATGACCCATGAAACCCATGTGACATACTTAAATTTACTGGAGACTCTCACCATTCAGTCTAATACCATATTCACAGGTGACTTTAACCACTCCACTGTAATCGGGGATGATATATGACTCCAAACTTGTAGGCCTAGAAATTTCTGGACTTTGTCAACACAAATAACCTAGATCAGATAGTCCATATGTCTACTAGGTGTGCAAACATACTGGACCTGGCCCTCACTAACATGGGATAATGCTACACAAGCCCTGGTATAATGTATGTTTCTGGTTAGTTCAGACCATAAAGCTATCTGCTTTGAAATAAAAATAAAACCCAGGACTCCTGTTAACCCTGGAACATTTAGGACCTATTCTAAGGCAAACTGAAATAATAAATTTCTTATGATATATAATTATATATTTTATCCATAATAATTATTGAAGAAATTGTATTATAATTATATGTTTGATATGGGCACTATTTATTGTAAGATGGCCATTGGAGGTTGGTGTAATGGTTAAAATGTTTACTTTACAGACACAAGGTGCAAGGTTTGATTCTTACATGGGGTAACTGGCTAGGCTTAAAATGGCCCACAAGGGCATTTAGCCTAGTACTAATCTATGAATCTATGAACTTCTTACCTTTAAGGGATAATCTGGCAAAATTTCAATCCACTCCCTCCAAACCCAGAGAACGCTGCTGTCTTTGCAGAATTGTTCACAGAGACCAGGTAGAATCATGTTTATAGATTAACAGAGACAGCTATGCCTACCAGGAATAAGCATATAACTAATTTAAAAAAAAACTAAAAACAAGCCACTATGGTGTAATACCAGCATCAATAGTTTGTATAACAAAAGGAAGAAAGTCATGATAAAAATGAGTAAGTACAATGCTAGGCAGGATAAAAAAATTATCATCAATCTAGACAAGTAACTCACAGGGCAATTCAAGTCTAGTAAAGCCAACTTTGAGGTAAAAATAGCCTCCCAGGCCAAGGACAACCATAAGACTTTCTTTAGCTATGTCTGCAACCTCAAAGGCTGTACACAACAATGTGCAGAACTATTTGTAAATGAAGCCACCTACTCTGAGCAGGAAGATACAACAAATCTATTGGCTGACAAATTCAGGACCAGTTTTACCCCTCTCTCCCACCCCTAGGCACCCTTCAGGAAATACAGTCAAACATAACTCACCAATTATCACTAGGGAGCCAGTCCTCAGTGCTGTGTTAAAGGCCAAGAATACCACATCAATGGGCTCCAATAATATCTCCTAAGTAGAAGAAAGTGACTTGTCAGGACCACTAGAGTTACTATTTAACCACAGCCGCCAGACAGGCTTTGTGCCACATGAATGGAGAACTACAGTGATCAAACCTCTACTGCCAGTGTGGGTTATTGTGACCCCTATGTCTACATTGTTCAATTTTTCCCATTCTGGGGTTACATCACCTAAAAATGCGTACTTTTTATGTAAATACTTTTATCTCCACTAACCCTTGGTGCAATGTGACTGCAAACTGAGGATATTACAGTAGGAAGAGAGTGAAATACCTTGAACCCTTAGAAAATAGTTCAATGAGTATGCAGACAAGTACAAAAATTGCCCAGTCTGTATTTTCCAGCTTAACATTGTGCTTTCAACAAATGTCACTGAAACCTTAACTCTTTGACAAAGCTATCTAATTCCCATCAAACTCATGAATATAACTTTTGTCACAAAAACTTACACAGTTTTCATTTCCTTTTCCACCAATACATTACTAAATATGATCTTAATTTTTAACTATACAAGAGCATCTAGAGATTTCCAACTTTTCCGCAGGGCAAAAGAGTATGAGAAAACCAGTTGTGTCAAACATTTTCTTAAGTAAACAGTTTCTCTGTTCTATAATGTCCAAGCTGTGCTGTTAGTACCTGTTGCTGTTATTCAGTTTAACATTAAAGCACTTCAGGTTGGGGGTTACTGAGGAAATTATTCACATCTTTTTACTCAGAATTGTAAAGTTCAATCAGGTTAGTTAAACATGACAATGAGGTGCACAGTCCCTCGTCCACACTCTGGGGTGCATTTTGTCAAGTATGTTTGTCACCTTTTTATGTAAAACTTTCTTTATTACATATTTTTTTAAACAGCAGCTCTCAGCCATGTTCTGCTATGGGATTAAGCAAGGCCATATTACATGATATGATGTGTGGGAATATAGTGTGTCAGAATTCCATTCCATAGGTTAAGATTTGTGAGCTACACTTGTATTTCTGGATGAGTGCCCATGAAGGAGTAACAAAAATTGCAACCAGGCAGAGTTTAAGCACACAAATGCTGAAGTATGTGCACATCTGGTAACATTCAGATGTCATCATATTAACTGCATAAATAAATTATGTAAACAATGAAAGAAAGATTAATTTTAATCCTGCAGAATAATTTACTTCTGTAGGAATCTGTTTTCCTTTCTGTATTTTGTGGTTTAGGCTTAAAATGCATACTTCAATGTAGGACAGTTTCTGTTTTTTATTGTAAACATAGAGATAACACAAACTTATTTTCACCCCCTGTCTCTGTCCCTCTCTTGCCACCACCTTTAAAATGCACCAACCAAATAGACTTTTGAGATCTAACTCCCAAAATCTAATTGAACTGCATAAACCTATCCGTCCACCAGGCAAACATCTAACGTCCTTCTCTCTAGCACGCCATTGGAATTCCCTCCCACCTCTCATCCGCACCACCAGCAGTGTCTCTTCATTCAAAAAATTATTTCACACACACCTAACTTCACTACGGGAATGCTCTTGCTCCCAGCCCACATAATCTCTGTACACTATAGCTACTCTCTACAAGTTATAATTCACAATAGCCTCCCATTGTTTTGTACCCCTAATAAACCCTAGGAATAAGCATAACTCCTAGAATGGTACAATTCAGTAGCCTAGAAATTAGCTGCATGAATTAGCATAACTGTTAAAAAATGTAGGCAGTTTCTGTTATTGCATTGTGCTAATATGTGCACTCTACTAATATGTGTTTTTCTATTTGCTTAATTTTGCTTCATTTGTGCACATTACATTTCTCTAATAACTTACTCATGTTAAATCTGTAATTTGTAATTTTCTGGAGCCTCTCTCCCCAGGACTCCATTGAAAATGGGCTCCTTGTGGCCCAGTGGACCATCCTGGCAAACAAACTATAAATAAATAAATAAATAAATAAATAAATAAATAAATAATACATACAACGCACTAGGTTTAGCATAGCTTTGTCATTAGTGTGACATCTTAAATGCTCAGCTACTCTGATTGTTGTTTTCTTGTTGTGATCTCCTTTTTACTTGACTTTACTTTAAACTTTACACGACTTTTTCACTTTATCCTTGTGAAAGTATTTTACAATTACAGCACATACTCAACCCCCAGTAGTTTTCAATGTGCTGCAAACTATGACTCGTTAGTTAAAGCTTGGAATATGATTGGCTGTACACAATTATTGATATTATTTTCATTGCCTGTTGTGGCTTCCTTAATGGATGGACTGCAGGGTCCCTGGGTTCTAGAAGATGAGGAGAAGGGAGGGCATATGCTACTAGTAATCTGACTGCAGGGTCCCTGGGTTCTAGAAGATGAGGAGAAGGGGGGGCATATGCTACTAGTAATCTGACTGCAGGGTCCCTGGGTTCTAGAAGATGAGGAGAAAGGAGGGCATATGCTACTAGTAATCTGACTGCAGGGTCCCTGGGTTTTAGAAGATGAGGAGAAGGGAGGGCATATGCTACTAGTAATCTGACTACAGGGTCCCTGGGTTCTAGAAGATGAGGAGAAAGAAGGGCATATGCTACTAGTAATCTGACTGCAGGGTCCCTGGATTCTAGAAGATGAGGAGAAAGGAGGGCATATGCTACTAGTAATCTGACTGCAGGGTCCCTGGGTTCCAAAAGATGAGGAGAAAGGAGGGCATATGCTACTAGTAATCTGACTGCAGGGACCCTGGGTTCTAGAAGATGACGAGAAAGGAGGGCATATGCTACTAGTAATCTGACTGCAGGGTACCTGGGTTCAAGAAGATGAGGAGAAGGGAGGGCATATGCTACTAGTAATCTGACTGCAGGGTCCCTGGGTTCTAGAAGATGAGGAGAAAGGAGGGCATATGCTACTAGTAATCTGACTGCAGGGTCCCTGGGTTTTAGAAGATGAGGAGAAGGGAGGGCATATGCTACTAGTAATCTGACTACAGGGTCCCTGGGTTCTAGAAGGTGAGGAGAAAGGAGGGCATATGCTACTAGTAATCTGACTGCAGGGTCCCTGGGTTCTAGAAGATGAGGAGAAAGGAGGGCATATGCTACTAGTAATCTGACTGCAGGGTCCCTGGGTTCTAGAAGATGAGGAGAAAGGAGGGCATATGCTACTAGTAATCTGACTGCATGGTCCCTGGGTTCTAGAAGATGAGGAGAAGGGGGAGGGCATATGCTACTAGTAATCTGACTGCAGGGTCCCTGGGTTCTAGAAGATGAGGAGAAGGGAGGGCATATGCTACTAGTAATCTGACTGCAGGGTCCCTGGGTTCTAGAAGATGAGGAGAAAGGAGGGCATATGCTACTAGTAATCTGACTGCAGGGTCCCTGGGTTCTAGAAGATAAGGAGAAGTAGGAGGGTATATGCTACTAGTAATCTGACTGCAGGGTCCCTGGGTTCTAGAAGATGAGGAGAAGGGGGAGCATATGCTACTAGTAATCTGACTGCAGGGTCCCTGGGTTCTAGAAGATGAGGAGAAGGGGAGGGCATATGCTACTAGTAATCTGACTGCAGGGTCCCTGGGT
>NC_056736.1:731688009-731690509 GCF_019279795.1 Protopterus annectens
TGATTGTAACATATTCTAAAAGTATTTTGGGGTTTTTTCTTCTGAGACCAATTGCAAATTAATGTGTACTGTGTTCCATCGACTATACAGTTGTTGTATTTTGGTGGCCAACTGCAAATGCCATGTACTAGTTGATTGTAACATATTTAAATGTATTTTGGTGTTTTTTCTAAGACCAATTGCAAATTAATGTGTACTGTGTTCCATCGACTGCACAGCTGTAGTATTTTGGTGGCCAACTTACATGGCATAGAAATGCAATGTTTATTGTTTAGATGCTTCTAACTGCTAGAAATTGTTTTGATGTGTTACATTTTGCTATCATTTCATTACTATCTTACAACAAGCCTTTTGTTTAATTTATCTAACACTATTTTTCTCTCAAAACTCTCTACCCTGTTTTTAGCTCTCTGCCCTGAGTTACCCCTGCGAGTAAAACCCTCGAGGATACCTCAAAACTCTACTTCCAAACCTCAGCTGTCTTAATTGCTCCAGCTGCCTCATTCCCTTTATGTTTGGACATTTCACCTACAGGAATTTAAGGAAGTATGTGTAACTGCTAATGAACCCTTTATAACTTATGTTTTGGCCTTGATAGATGGTTTGTAGTACTCTAGCCTGCCAGGATAGCCAGCAGCCTTAGCTCTCCCCCCCCCCCGATACACACTAGCTGCACTCATTTTCCAAGTATTGCCCCAAGGATACTCTAAGTGGCACAAGACCTTAGACTCCTCTGCTAAATGTTATGTTTCTATCTTAACGATAACCTCTCCCCTTTCACTGTATCTTCTAACTGTTCTAGCCCACTCTAGCTATAACACCTTATTTTCTAATTTCCCCCTCTAGCTTCTCATACCTCACTCCTGCCCAGCACCTTAGGTCTTTCTCCCTTCCTTCTTACCCCTCTGTAAACCTTCTTTCACTGATTGACTCCGGAACCCCTCCGGACCTCTTGGTTCTACCCGCTCCGTTCGCCCTGCGGGCTCACTCAGCTCCCCTACCCTACCCTCAAATCCCACCCACCCCCAGTGCATCTAGCTTTATTCCCCCATAGCCACACCCCCTGAAACTCACATCCAATTAAACAATTACTAGCAATACCTACCCCTCCCTATCCCCACCCACATTAACCACTAATTATCTACCTCACCTATACCACTTAACCATTGGGATCCTTCTCACCCACATCAATCCCAACTCTATCTTCCACTACCAACTTTATATTTCTATACTTAACTACTCCTACAGTAACTTATCTCTCTAGCTTTCATATATATCCTATCTACCACATAACCACTCTACATATCTCACAATCTAACACACTACTTCTACCCAGATACATCCAGTTAATTTATATAGTATCCACTTTATTCAATACTCAACTACTCTAAGTCCACTGTTCTATTTACTCCTCATCATGCTCTCTAAATACCCCTTCACCTTCCTCCCAGTATTACTACTATTCTCTTTATCCTCTTTATATCTTCTCTCCCAATCCACAATTTCCACCCACTCCCAACCCTTTCATATAACTAATCCTCATAACACTTCTTTCTCACCCTCATATTCTCTTATCTCCCCCCATTTATATTCCTCAGAAAACCTCCTTCTCTTTCGACACAAACTTATCTCCTATCATGCTAACTTTTCCACCATGACTTTTAGCAAACCCTTCCAACTCACAAAACAACCTAATCTCATCTCCTTGCTAACTACCCACATTAACCATTACATACTACACCTTACAAGCGCTCTCATATCTGGAGATATCCATCCTAACCCAGGCCCCACCACTACTACTGCTATAAATAAATCCCTATTATTCACATCCTTAAACTCTCAAAGTGTAGTAAACAAAGTCCCAAACCTACATGCATGGCTCATACACAATAAACCTGACATCCTCACTATCTCAGAAACCTGGCTAAAACCACACATTAAAGACTCTGAAATAGCTCCTCCTAACTACTCCATCATTCGAAAAGACAGACCTCACAAGAAAGGTGGAGGAGTAGCCCTCCTATACACCTCCTCCCTAGTAGTTACCCCATACAACAAACCTACTCCACACTTTAATAATGCCGAACTTCTCCTTACCATGCTACAAATCAATAATCATAAACACATATGTATAGCTTCCCTTTACATCCCCCCAGGGGATAATATCTCCACACTTGAACTCATCCTTTCCTGGCTATCCAGTAACATTAGTAATGAAACCATAATCCTAGGAGATGTTAATATTAACTGGGCCCTTATACAGTCCCCTACAAACCTCACTAACATCAACCTTTACAATTTCTCACAACTGATCACTTCAGTAACCCATCCTGCCAAAACCCCCTCCAATGGGAGTATATTGGACTGGATTCTAGTCTCCCACCCTCACTACTACAACAACAGTGGCACTCTTCCTGACCCACTTGGTGACCACTTACCCACCTTTACCCACCGGCTTCCCACTATCCTTCAGCAGACTCATAACTACATTACTATCCGT